>NC_142808.1:49566679-49659576 GCF_049724085.1 Artemia sp. Qi Xiang Cuo | reverse complement strand
ATACAGTCTTCGAAATTATTTACGTTCCGAAATTTTGTTCCTAAAAAAATCCAAGAAGGATGGCCTGCACAATTTGTTAAAGTGGGAGTGAAATAGTGACGCTACTTCGCGCGATGTAGAGGAGGCAGGGTCAAGGGTGTTTTTATAATCTTTGGGGGGGGGATTTCGGTACTTTAAAAAAAATAAAAATAACAAAATGAATGTATTTTTCTCAGTTTAGGATGGAGGAGCAAACCATATAAGAAGCAAGTGCCTCCCAAGAGATTGGCAGAGTTCTTAGATGTTATCCTCTAAGAACAAAAGCAGTTGGAAGACCTTTCCCTCTCCATCGTTCGTGAAATTGGGCATTTTTAACTTAAAAATGCTTTTCAGTATCTATAATGCCACTTGGCAGGTTGTAATGAAAAAATGACCTAATGGCTTTCTTGCGGCAGTAATATATACTCGTTGTGTGCCTAATCTAAACACTTGGATGATTTTGCCAGGCCTAACTCCCAGCCAGACTTGGAAAATAAATCTACTCTATTAATGGGAGATAATTCTAGCTAGGGGTTTGTTAATACTAAATTTAAACTATTATCCTTAAGGCTTTAAAATATTTGCCATTTGCTTTGTTTTGGAAATTTATAACTTATTGAAATGAGTTGTGTGTGTTTTAAATCCGAAGAGAAACATAACTGTGATAAGCATATCAAAGATAGTTTATTGAGATAAGCTGGCTAAGATAATTAAAACCTGGCTAATTTCCAAATTTTTTATTCGGTATTTGTAATTATTATCACTTAATGGTTTCTGTTTGATTCGGTGTTTGATATCTGACAATAGCCCTCGATAGTAGTTTAAGTTTCGTTCTTAACAATATTCAACCAGTTAAACAAGGATCAACGATTCTACGTACTGAGAATCATCTCTCAACAGTAAAACTACCTCAACAAGTATTCAACTAGCACTTCAGTCAGGATCATATCCAGTATTTGCTTCGGAAGGGAGCGGGGGAAGTTGCAAAAGGATTTTTTTCGGGCTTTTACAAACAACTTAAAAAATGCATCAAAAATTTGTTTACATTCATTTTGTTACGTTTTTATGAGATGGACGAACGTTTTCCTTTTGGGGGGGGGGCGGCTGGGAGTCAAACACCCTACCCCCTGGATACGGCTTTGATCTCAGTAACTTGGCTCACCAGCAGTAAGACACTGAGGAGAAGTTGAACGATGTCATCCCCGAAAAATCCAAATTATCTCAAAACAGCAAGATCATTTCGCCAATCATCTCAGTAGCAGTAGAATAGTGAGACAAAGTAGAATAATTTTACCTACGGAAAATCTAAATCATGTGACAGCAGTAAGCTCATAAATTATCTCAGTAGCAGTAAGACAGTGAAAAAGAGCTGAACAAAGTTGTCCATCGAAAATCTTAACTTGTAATAAGGCAGTTGACTCATTTCAGCAGTCAAATCAGCAACAGTTAAATAGTGAGATGAAACTGAATAATTCTAACCATAGAGAATCTAAATCATTTCACGGCAATTAGATCATCTCAAAAATTATCTTAGGAGCAGTGAGACCATTAACTGAATACGGATAACTTGAGTCATCTCAAATCAGTATGCTCACCTAACAATCGTCTCAGTTGAAGTAAAACATTGAGACATGAGCTTAACGATTCTACCCATAGAAAATATAAATCACCTCAAAGGAGCATCATCGTCTCAACGATTATTTTTGCAGCAGTTAAACAATTAGACAAGGCTATATAAGTCTACTCATGGAGAATATAAATCATCTCAAGAGCGTAAGATCATGTCAGAAGCAGTGAGACAAATGTTCCGCACATGGGTAGTCTAAGTCGTCTCAAAGCAGTAGAATCACCTAAGAATTATCTTCTCAGTAGTTAGAAATTGAGATATAGTTGATTGATGAATGAGAGAATTGAGTTGAATGAGAGAGTCTAAATCATATCACAGGAGTAAGTTCGTCCCAACAATTATCTTTTTTTTAACAAAATAATAAAACAAATCTGTGCAAGTCTGCCAAAAGAGAACATAAATCATCTCAAAGCTGTAAGGTCGCCTAAAGTATTATTGGATTTCTTGTAATTTTATTGTCGTTTGGAGTCTAATAAGATAAGGGGTTTTTATTGTAACTTTGTACCGACCTCGTCAATTTATAATACTTTTGAATACCTTTGTTGTTGGTTTGATGATTTCAATGGTTTGTGCACTGGTTTATAATAAATATTTTGTTTGTTTCTTTTAGGATATGTTTGAGCCTCATTTTAAGAGTTTTTTCATTCATACGGTCGATCCTTTACCCGTGAAGCTGATGAAGCTGGATATTTTGACGAATCTGGCTGGTGAAAGCAACATATCCTTGCTTTTGAGAGAGTTCCAAGTTTATATTGCATCCCAAGATAGTAAATTTGTTGCTGCAACCATACAGGCGATTGGCAGGTAAACAGTAACTATCAAATTTCATTGATTTTTTGTCAGTTCTTCAGGTTTTTTGTTATCTATTTATTATCTTGTACTTGCCTACTCAGCATCAGTCATCAGCTTAATCTCAGCAGCATAATCTAAGTCAAGGAGAGTTTTTCCTCCCCATTTGATTCCTTGTTCTCCCATTGGCTTTCCTGTGCTCCTTGAGACAAATTCGATCAAAATGATCCATATAAAGGGGGATAGAACACGACCCTACTTAACTCCTAATCTAATATGAAACCAGCAGCTAACCTCATTTGCTACCTTAGCCGCAGAAATGTAATTCTCGTGCATAGAACTAATCACTTTAATATATTTGTCTGGTATACTGTACAAGGAAAAGACCTTCGCTAAAGCCTATTTTTTCAACAGAATTGAACGCCTGCTTGTAATTTATAAAACTGAAGACCAAAGGTATTCAGTCACTTCTCAATTATTAACCTAAGAGTGAAAATTGTGGTCGACAAATCCTCCACCCTTTCTAAAACCGCACTGTTCTTCTCTCGACAGGGTATCACGGCTTCAATGACAGGGTATCAATGACCTGTAGTTAATACTTGCGTAGTTTGCGGCATCTTTTTAGATTTTTCTTGGTTTTGCGCTACAGTTTGTTGGGGTCGAAGATTGCGGTGGTGTTGTTCTTATAACGTACTATTTCTTTCTTCTTCACTTTCATTTTTGACTCATTCTGATTCTCACTGTCGCTTGTCTTCTAACAGCACAGTTTTTGGTTCTTCACTTTCATTTTTGACACGTTCTGATTCCCGCTGTTGCTTGTAATTTTCGCTCCTGCTTGTCTTCTAACCGCATTTTTCTTTGTTCTCGCTTTCATATATATTCTAGCCACATATTTCTTTGTTATTTATTTTCATATTTGATACGTTCTGACTTTCATAGTCACGTGTCTTGTAACCGCATTTTTTTTTGTTCTTCACTTTCTTTTTGATTTGTTGTAATTCTTGCTGCCAATTATCTTTTGACCGTATATTCTTTTGTTCTTCAGTTTTATTTTTGACTCCTCGCAATTGTCGTTTTCGCAAATGTCTTAATTACATATTACATTGTTTATTTTCCTTTATCATGCTTTCAGACATTTTTTCAATGCTCTTTGCCTTAGCTGCTCGGATAAGTGTTGTCACTTCTGATGGTCTATTTGTTCATTTTCGCCTCTGCATTTGACATTTTTCTGGTCGGTCTCTTTATCTTGTCTCTTTTGATAGTCCAATTTGTTCATTTTGAGCTTACATTTTTGTCCCGCAAGGTTGCAGCGGTAGCTGTAACCTTGTAAAGGACAAATCACGGCCCATAGTAACCAAAATTAAAAACTGTGTTTTAGAATAAACCCTCAAGTTAAAAAAAAAATGCAATCTAGATAATTGGTCTTAATGGTAAAATGTTATTTTGGAAACAAACTTAAAGGAATTTCGAAAAATAGCCTGAAACCCATACAATAATTTTGAATTGAAACAAAAAATACATAATTTGAATCGCCGTGGCCGAAAATCCTATAGAGGAAACTCACACTACAGACAGGGACGGGGCCTTAATTAGTAAAGTGTTAAAGAAACACAGAAAGGAAATTTTGAGACTGTGCTGAAATATAATGTAGGAAATTTTATAGGAAGGAATTATAACACTTTCTTGAATTTGAAAGTGAAGGGAGATTTGTTCTTTTTTATACGAGGATTAGTTAGAGACAGTATTACAAAGATTAAAAAATAAAAGGTCTCAGTTTCCGATACTGTCGTTAATGAACTTTTAAAACTGAACGCAGTAACAAGTTGTCGGGGACCAACACAGCTTAGTGACAAAAATGGAACCAAAGATGTCTTTAAAAAAATCAGAAAAATCTGCAAATAACTGTGTCACACCCAGAAGTGCCATCTTGCAGGGGTGACGAAAATTGATTATTTTATCACTTTGCGTATTTTTTTTTTGTATTTTGATGAACTCTTATACCTCTGCCACATACAGAAAGTAAAGAAACGCTTACACATACAGTAAAAGGTAACGTAGAAAGTAGAAAATAAAAAGTCACAAGCAGAAAGTAAAGTACTTTTATAGTTTTTGAGCTTATTCAGGGGTGTGACAGAGGTGACCCAGGTGTAACTTAACTTACATCATTTGTAACTTATGGTTTGTTACATAAACTATTAGATTTGTATATTTTATCTTGATAATACAGGAATTTGACCGGAGTATCTATTTTATGCTTGTTTGTTTATTTTTTCTACTTAATTTTAGTTTTTTAGTTTTTTGCTTCTGTTCTTATTTTACCTTTGCTAAACCACTCTTTGATCTGGTTAGTTGCTCTGCCTGTTTCCATTTATTTTTATCCTCATCTTTGCTAAACTATTTGGTAAAACTGACAACTAATCTTTATGTCTTCCCTGTTGTTTTCGTTTTTATACATAGATGTGTGATCAAAACGTATCAAAACTGCAAAAAATGACATATAATTAAGACAAAATTGAAATAAATATAAGAAAATAATGACATTGGAGAGGTGGTCACGCCTCTAGACCACTCTTTCTGCTTGAGGGCCTATGGTAGATTGGATAGGAAGGCAAAATGTCACAATGAAATATAAAAAATAATATACAAATATTGAAATATGAAATATAAAAAGAATATATGTAGAATGTACAAACAATGTTTATTTGTATATTATAAAATGTACATTATACAAACATTTCTATATAGAAATTACAGTCAGAAAAACAATAGAACATAATAAAGAATATAGTAAGAATAAAAATTAAATAAATAGAAAAGCAATTGATAAATTGTACCAATTTTTTTCAGGTGTGCGTCCAATATTAAAGAAGTCACAAGTACTTGTCTCGCTGGCTTGGTGGCATTACTATCTAATAAAGACGGTAAGGATACAAGTTTATATAGCTCATAATAGGAAAACTTAATTTTGTGGTTGCAGTCACAGTCTGTCATTGGAGAGAGGGGGGAGGTACCTGAAAAATGTATGTTCTTTCGAGGTCTCGTTTCGAGACGTTTATATTTGATAGCGGGTTCGTACCAATGCATGTTCTTTCTTCAAATCCCCTCCCCTCCATCCTCCGAGCAAATGTTTTGCATATATGTTGAGGAGGTGAAGTTCTTGAAATAGTATTGTCATCAAGTCTGTATATGTTCTTGAATCTTTTCAAATTTTGATTACAAAACACAGAATCTCTAAATTTTAAATATTTTATTTAATTATCTTTTTAGAGACGACATTTAAGAGTATTCATACTTACAAGTGGGCATGGACCCATGCATATCTCTTTTACAAACCTTCCTCCTCCCCTTGGATAGTTTTGTTTATATTTGTTTTTGTTTTAGTTCGTATATGTTCGCATTGTGAAGCTGAATATGTATTTAAGACGTCTGGTATAATCCATTTCTATTGATGCAAATTTTTTGGGGGTGGAGTCGGGGGACAGGGTCAGTAATTTTTCGGGTTGACCAAGATAAAAGAGACCCAATGTCAGGGTTCGGACTCGCCTATAAATTCCAATAAATTCCTATATTTTAATGCACTCCTATAAAATGCCTATATTTTGGCTAAAATCCTATTATTCCTATATTTTCGGCTGAAGAGCACCAAGAACATTGCTCATGGTTTGCAATTTTTGTTGCTCGTTAAGTAAGCCAAGATGTGATTTTCTTTGCTTTTGACTCTGCTTGTAGACTGTGCTGTCTTTCGGTGTAGATCGATAATTAATTACAACTGTTGAGCTGTTTGAACTTAACTAATGCTTTTTGTTCGGATTAGTAAGCTGCTTCTGCCTGGGCTATGCTGTTGTGTTGACTTAGTAGCCTATATTTTGTTTTTTGTCATGTTGGGCCTGTCCGAAATGTCTCGAGTTGATGAAACAACCGAGGATAAACCATTAGTTGGTACAAACATGTTTTGTGAGCGTGATGCCGCTTATAAAGCTGAGTTAATATGGGAACTTCAGACGGTACAGAGTTCCTTGTCTGCTAACTCTTCAGACCATATTGTCGCAACCTTCTATGCGATGTTCTCCGGTAAGATCCCCGACGGAATGTCCCTATGTGCGAAGAAACTCACGTATCTGATCACCGATGCGCTACATCCTTACTGTAAGCAAATGCTTGTGAAGGACATTCAGTCATTTTTTGTACTAGAATATGACGAGACAACCAACAACGCTGGTATGAAGGAGTTGCAGATACGTGTTAGATATTGGTCCTCATACAGAAATGAAATCCAGAGCAGATATTTATTTACAATTTTTATTGTCCACGCGACAAGCGATGACCTGTATAGGAAGATTATGTCAGCCATTGAGCAGAATCAGCTGCCACTTGAAAAAATAATCACGCTTGGAAGTGAACAAAAGCGTTTGGAACAAGTTCAATGCCGAAAAATAGAAAGTGACGGGAAAAGGAATATTGAACATTGGTTCTTGCAACATCCATATAATTCATAACACTTTCTTGAAAGGTCTTCAGGTGTTCTGAGAAGAAAGTTCCAACTTTGTTATTCTTGTGCATCCGTTTTTTGACGGCTGGTCTGTACGTTGTGAAGACTATCGAAAGTGCCAAAAGAAAGTGGGAGCGCCAGAGAATGATTTCATGAAGCATGTCCCAAGCCGCTGGCTGACGATCGGACGTGCCCTCGCTAGAATCATGCAGCAGTGCCCGGCAATCTTGGAGTACTTCCTGAACTTCGTGCCGAGAGAGAAAAAACTGAAGAATATTCTGTCCACTCCCAAATTTCTGAAGATTGTGGCTTATATCAAAAGTGCGACGATGAAGGCCCAACTCGAGTTTGTCCTAGCTTCAGCAGAACTGTTCATGAGTTTCACCCAACTGTTCCAGAAAGAAGAGCCTCTCGTTCATGTTCTGCACTCAGAGATCAAAACACTAGTTGTGAAGTTTTGCGGACGGGTCTTTACTCCAGATTTCGTGACCGAGACTGAAAATTTCTCACCAGAAATGTTGAACCTTGCTGAAAAATTTGCAGAAAAGCCCATAGTTTCAGAAAATGTTGAACGAGCTTTCGGTGAGAAAGCAACACTGAAAGACAAGGCCATTTTCTATGTCAATGTGCGAAAACATTTTATTGCGGGTATTCGCCATATTTTGAACAAATGTCCTCTGGAAAAGGATGGTTTTCTAGAGGCTTTACGCTGTTTGAGTCCGATCAACATGAAAGATTCAAGAAGCATTGCAGACATAGCGGTTATGGCACGCGAGATTGCGATTGGAGTAAGCTCAGACGTCCCCCAGGCTGAGTGGCTGCTTTTGCGAGCGGAAACTGGACTCCGTGAGGACATTACTCGGATCGATCATTTTTGGAGCCATTATTTTGGACTGGTGAATGAGCACGGGGACAGCAAGTACCCGGAACTTACCAAGCTTATCAAAGCGGTGATGACGTTGTCGCATGGCAGTGCAGATGTTGAGCGTGGGTTCTTGCATTCTGGTTAGATTCTTGGTGAAGACCAGGCCTTGATGTCTGAACGCGTTCTGGATGCGAGACTCATGGTATATGACACGTTGAGGCTTTATGGAGGAAAACCAGAACGGTTTGTTATTACAAAAGAGCTGTTGAATCTGGCACGTTCCGCACGGTCTCGGTATCAACAATATCTGGATGAAAAGAAAAAAGAAGGGCTATCCGAGAAGGAGAAAGCAGCTGTCGAAGAGGACAGCAAGCGGAAGTTGCAGAAGGTCCACGACAAAAAGAAAGAAATAGAAGACCTGGAAAGCAAAAGGAAAAAACTTAGAGCATCAGAGCAAGAAAAGAGAACAGTAGCAGATACTCTACTTCAGGAAGCGACCAAAAGAATGAAGAAGGCTACCGAGTCCAAGAGTTCTATAGACATTGCCCTAGCTGTTTCTTTGCTCGAAGGAGCTGTAAAGTCCAGAACAAGTGAAAGAGAACAGATGGTGGAATCTGCGAGAATGGATCAGTCTCTTGCAAAGAGAAAAAACTGACCTCATATCGAAATTGATGCCCAAGAAGCAACAAGAGTGACTCCAAATATTTTACCTGTATCAGTCAATCGTTCGCACAGTATGTGTATCTGATTTTTTACTATTTGTACAGTTTTTATTTGAAATAAAAAAATAAATGCAAACACTCGGGAAATGACGAATTTATGTGACTAGGCATCCCACGCCATCTAACACAGATCTGATCCCGAGGACTTCCGAATCCTATATTTGGCCTATATTTGGGCCCGGGAAATCCTATAAAAATAGGACAGAGCCTATAATTTGAAACGAACCGACCTGTCCGAACCCTGCAATGTGAATGCAGAAGTACTAATAGATTATAATTTTATCTGAAGGTAGTACATACAGAATTAGATGAATAAAAACACTCTGAACGTAAATAGTGACGAAGACCACACTGCCTTTCCATCATAAACACAAACAGCAGGTCTAACCAAAGGGAAATTTTTTTAAGACAGTGAAACTCAAACCAAAAATGAATATTTTGAACCTATATCCAAGGGCCGTCCCTAGCAAATAAAAATGAATATATAATAGTCCCAGAATCCTCACTTGAACGAAGTTGAATCAGGAGTTTTATATTGAACTTCGTCGAAGTGAGGATTCTGGGACTGTTTTAATTATTATTTTTTTTTTTTTTTAGTTTTAAAGGTCGTATTATGCTGTAATATAGGGTCTAAATATTCATTTGTGGTTTAAGTTTCACTTAAAAAAAAAAAAAAAATCCGAATGTTCTATCTGTCCTTTGTGTTTAACACACTGAACATAGTTTACAAAAGGTTTTAAGTATTCGCCATGTACTACGTACGATACACACATTAGCAGATGGCTTTGCATAGTTCAGAGGTGCTTCGTGTTGTCTTTATCAACAACGACTGTTTTGACAGATTTTTTTGTAAATAAACTTCCCCATTTGGATCGCAGAACTCACTCCAAATTAAGTGGCAATCGGCAAAATTAAGTGGCATCAGCCCTTATAAGGAAACCTCGTATTTTTGAACGTAAAAATACAAACAAAAAAAATAACTGAAGACAAAATAATATGCAACAAAATAAAACAGTTAGAATATAGGCCACAGAAGCAATTGCTAAAGTTGACAACTATACTGCTACCTCTAAAGGAAAAACAAATTACCTCTAGATGACCTGTGGAAGCACTCTCTGGTACTGATATATAGCACATGATGGCAGTTCATCCCTTGTGATCCAGAATGTGTCCACTAGGCGTACACCATAAGGTTTTCCCTTCTGAATTACCGTTAACAGGCTTTTTTTTTTTTTTTTTTTTTTTTTTTTTTTTTTTTTTTTTTTTTTATAACATGGAGTCAAACTCCAAGTCTGAACAAAGAAATGTTAAGACCGAAAGGACTCCTTGTTTCAAATAAGTATGCAAATTAATTTCTTTAACCTTTATCTTACCCTGCTATAATAACGCCCCCCCCCCCCAAAAAAAAAAAAAACACCAAAAAAAAATTTACGAAATAAAATATTAAAAATAAATACTATAGGATTTCCCTATAGTTTTATTCTACCATGCATTCTATCTCTTATTTTGAAACCTCTAGAGGGAAGGGGGGCTAAGCTGGACATTGCTCTCTTATGCATTGTAATATAACCGTGAATTACAACAGATATAAAGACTTTTCCCTTTTTATTTTTCTCCGGGTAATATTTGCGGTACAATAAGGGGCCTTAAAATCCACATTTTTTTTCTTAGATCATGATACAAGAAGCATTGTATCATATCTTGTATTGCAATATGTTTATTTTCAGAGGCTATTGTGGCTGAGAGTGTGGTTGTCATCAAGAATCTCCTTCAATCGCAATCAGCAGACCAAGAAGCTATTATAACAAAGATGATAAAACTGATCGATCATGTAATTGTTCCTGTTGCTCGTGCCTCAATACTTTGGCTGATCGGTGAATACTGTGACAAGGTTGCCAAATATGGCCCTGATGTTTTAAGACAAATGGCCAAGTCATTTACAAATGAGGTTTGATTCTTTTTTCTTTTTTTTTTACTTTTTGGACATGAAAATATTCTGAAAGCAATTTATAAACAATTCGCTTCGACCGATTGTGATTTAATATGACTTTTCCTTCTACAATTTGGGAATAAAACTGCAGTCAACCTAGAAGTTTCCTTTCTTGTTCTTTCCTTTCTCTTTTCTTTCTTTCCCTTCTCTTTGCTTCTTTTATTTGCTCTGCTTATTCATATGTGTCTTTGTGCTTAATAATAATTTTTTTTTTAGCAAAAATGCATTAAGAAGACAGGGAAAATCCTTTTCGTGCAGTTACTCTATGGCTTAAGCCGTAGTAAACGACGACACAGCTTGATTTCTTACAGCGAATTTCTAATTTACTGTAAAGGAAATTAAAATAAGGAAATTGTCACGCCTAAGTTAGGCAGTTGGGCGATCACTGTGAACAAAAGATATTTAGAATATGTCTGATTACTTAAGTACTCAGCTTCTTACCAAAGATTTCCTTAGAATCACCAAAGGGTATCTTAGATAACTGTTTTCTCTTTTATCCACGCAAATATTTCTGGAAATATTTGTTGATCTTCTTCTGCATGGTTGGGGAAACTGGACATTGATAGTATCTGAAATTAATGACCTTATCTTCTTAAAATAATTGTTAAAGCTACATCGAGGATATTGACCTTCTTGGTTGTATCTAAGATGTTCCTGTTTGAGGGTTTCTGTTAGTTCGTATCTCTTGATCATTCTAAAGTTGTAGTGACATAGATAGTTTGGTCACACTTTATGCAGATTGATCGACTATGCTTGCAAAAATTTTCAAATTGTGCGCTCTCCGGAATGCGCTCTCAAATTGTGCGCACAACGGAATGGGACATCGAAATTTCAAGCCTTTACATAGAAAGGAAAGGAGTAATGCATCTTCTGATGGATGAAATTGCTAAAAATCATCAATCAAATTGTAAATCTGTGATAATAATAAAAATCATCTAATGAATCTACCAGAACAATGAATAACAGTAACAATAATTGAATCAGCCAAATCTGCCTCCGTGGTGACTGATCTGTATGACCTAGCAATGCATGTCGAACAAGTACTTTCTTGTGTTTAAGTACTAGAATATAATGCACAATTGAGCCATTTGTAAGTCAAATCAACTCACAACATTTTAAAATTTTTTGTGTGGTTTTAGTTTAAAGAAATTACGACTACTTTTGGATTTGTTTTTAAAGTGACTACAGAAAACCAGTGAAGTACTAATAAGAGTAATAACAAGTATATATGATTTATTTAAAAAAAAAAAAAATTGAATTAGTGTGGTATCTATTTTAGATATTATACGTTTTATTTATTCCATTCTTTACATTTTTTAGTCCTTTTCAGCCGTTTATTCTTTATTTTTCTTACTTATTATACTTTTTTATTTTTTATTGATTTTTATTTCATTTTGTAGTTTAAAAAAAATGTCTCAGATATTGGAGTACAATATCACTTTTTTTTCTTTTATTTTGATTTCGTGGTAATAATTTGTTTATTTTTTTTTTTTTATATTTGTTTTTTTTTTTTGTCTATATTTATTATTTAAAGACAGTGTGCTATTTGAAAATATAATTAGGGAATAAACACACGTCGTTGCCAAAAATTTATTCTAATTTAGCCAAAGAGAGAACATAGATGTTGAAGTGTGTTGAGGTCAAGAGCACACTAGACCTTACTACTAGTACTTATCTAATACAGCGTGGTATAAGTATCTACTTTGGTAAGTCAACTTAATCAAAACTATCAAACAGTTCGTGGTAACGAGCTCAATAGTAACCGAAACTCTAAAAAATAGAATTTTGATGCCAATAGATATACATCAGAAGAATCAGATTTTTATGCTGATTTCAAATATATAAGTTTCATCAAGTTTAGTCTTACCTATCAAAAGTTAGGCGCCTGAGAATATTTGCCTTATTTTAAAAAAAGGGGGAAACAACCCCTAAAAGTCATAGAACTTCAATGAAAATCACACCATCAGATTCAATGTATCAGGGAACCCTACTGGAGAGGTATCAAGCTCTTATCTGCAAAAATGTTGAATTTTGTATTTTTTGCCAGAAGAAAGATCACGGATGCATGTTTATTTTTTTTTTTTTTTGTTCTTTTTTTCATAATATCGTGGGTTAGCTCATAAGAACGGAAATTAAAAGTTCTAGTGCCATTTTTAAGTGACCGAAAACATTGGAGGGCAACTTGGCCCCCTCCCACGCTCATTTTTTTCCCGAAGTCACCCAATCAAAATTTTGAGATAGCCATTTTGTTCAGCATAGTCTAAAGTATACTTAATATGTCTTTGAGGATGACTTAATCCCCCACTGTTCCTGGGGGAAGGGCTGCAAGTTATAAACTTTGCCCATTGTTTGCATATAGTATTGGTTATTGGTAAGTATACAGGCGTTTTCAGGTGGTTTTTTTTTATAGTGGGGTGTGGGGGTCAGTGTAGGGGGTTACGGGGGAGGATCTTTCCATGGAGGATATTTCCTTGGGAGAAGGGACATTTCTATGAAGGGGGCGCCAGATTTCCTAGCATTATTTAAAAAACGATCAGAAATTAAATATTAATAAAAGTTTTTTCAACTGAAAGTAAGGAGCAATATTAAAACTTAAAACGAACAGAAATTATTACGTATATGAGGGGGTACGCCTTCTCGTCAATACCTCGCTGTTTACGCTGCAGTTTTTTTCGTATTTTCAAAAGAGCTATCTATTCCAATTAACCGGCCTTTGTGGTTCAGGGGTTTGTGATTCGAACAAAATTCGAACTTTAGCGTAAAGAGCGAGATATTGACTAGGGAGCGAACTCCCTAATATACGTAATAAAAACAAACGAATATAGAAATTCGTCACGTGAGCTAATTCGTAAGTTACGTCAGAACAAAATTTCGAGAATGCCAATTAGCCAAAAAAGGAAAATTAATATGAGAATTTCGTTTTAATTATTCTTGTACGGTGAGCTAAAATCAAAGCTACATTAATTCAAAAAACGTTCATAAATTAACTAAAAAAAAAGTTTTTTTCTAACTGAAAGTAAGGGACGACATTAAAACTTAAAACGAACAGAAATTATTCCGTATATGAAAGGGGCCGTCCCCTCCTCAACGCCTCGCTCTTTACGCTAAAGTTTGACTCATTATCACAACTGTACTTTATAAAATAATAAAAGATTTTGACGCAAAGAGTGGGGAGTGGAGATAGGGACAGCCCCTTTCATATATGAAATAATTTCTGTTCGTTTTAAGTTTTAATGTCGCTCCTTACTTTCAGTTAAAAAAAAACTTGTTTTTTTTAGTTAATACCCAAAAAGTATCTGTAGGACTAGTATTGAGTCGTACATTGAATTATCAAGTTTTGAGTATTTGATATTATTAAGGCTGATCGTTTGCTTCTAAAAGTTTTTTTTATCTTCAGAATATATTTAACCACTATAGTTTCCACTTTGGCTATGTTGTTAATTGTGCTGTTAATGATAGTTCTAAGGTTACAGGGGAAAAAAAAGTTAATTTCAAGCATCCCATCTAAAACAATACAAGTCTATTCTCTATTCTCTGGTTCAATGCCGGTTGTAGAAAGGCAACTACGGTCTGAAAAAAAGATCACAAGAGACGGCGTTTGATCGAATCAGATGAGGATTGAGATGCTTTCATTAAAGATCGAAACCACTCTGTCAGAGTAACACATAAAGGTAGAGTCGATGATTCATAAATTTTGAAAAAATAAAAAAGTATTACTGCCATACGGAGGTGTATAAAAAAAAACTTTAGTTGTCCAAGGGAACTTTAATCTAGAGATTCTTCATCACTGTTTCACTGGGCATCAATTGTCTTCCGCTAAACACTAAGATATATTGGAAGCTTCTTTACTATTGCAGATAGAAGCTAATGATCTTTTGCAAATGTGTTTTAAATCCGTTTGTTACAATCTCTTTAGTTAATCTGTATAGTGGGTTTCAGGCAAACTTCAAATAGTCAACATGGGAGCAAAGCTACTTGCATAAGATCTGTTATAATTTTTTTCTGTAAAACTGTTTGCGATAATCTGGTTTCTAGTTTCTGTTTGTGTCAATCTAGTTTCTACAATGATATTCATTATTTATAAGAAATTTTTTTTAGCTCATAATATAGAACTTAGCAGCAGAGTTATTTACAATAAATCAGTAGTAAAGCTGTTTGCAACAATGTAGTATCTGTAACAAAATCCATGATTTATAGGGGGATCTAGTCTTGTAACAAATCTGTTGCAATATGTTTGCAAAAATGTAACTTTCTGTAACGATATCTATTATTTACATGAAGTGTTTGCAAAGTTATTTTGCATTATATTGATTACAGATTATAGATATTTCAATATAATAGAAGATTATATTGCACAGTTATTAGAAGTAAAGTTATATGTAACAAATCTGTTGCAATCTGTTTTCAAAAATAAAGTTTCTGTAACGATATCTATTATTTATGAGTTGGCGCCTGTCATATTTGCACTAGGTAGTAATACAGTTACTGCTGCAGCGTCAATGACTTACCATGGTTTGCCAATTGGGTCTAATCTTAAAGCTACCCGGTCCTGTCTAATAAATGATCTCAAACAGAAAGTCCGAAAAGCGTATGGGACGATTTTGTCATGCAAACGCCTATATAACCGCCGCATTCTAGCACGGATCTTCAATTCCTTTGCCACCCCTCATATCTTATTTTTGTCACCTTTCTGTTCTTTGTTTACTTTTGATGATAAAAAAAAAACGATCCGTCAAGTGTTCTATAAGTTTGCAAAATATCTGCTTAGCCTTCCCCCCTGGCGAAGAAACTGCCAGATTTCAGCGCGTTACGGACTTGATGACCCCTTCGTCGTGATCGCGACCAGGAGGGAAAAGTTTTTGAAGTCTTTAGACCCAACCACTTGTATGTATGAAGCAATAGTCAGCAATGTGTAATGGTTGTCTTTTTATGTAAATAGTTTTCGTCATTGGTTTTATGTTGTTTTTTTTTAGTTATTGAAGCATTAATTTAAGTTGTTCGTTTGTTTGATGTGTTTTATTGTGTTATTTTCATTTTCTCTCTACTCCATTTTTACTTTTTTGTATTGTTAAAGATGGGTAATAAAAATCATTCATTCATTCACTATTTGCTGGAAGATTTAGTAAAACTCCAAATTGTGAACTTGGCAGAAAAACTATTTGCTACAAATCCGAAACAAACGGCTCTGTCGTGCCAATATGTGTTGAATCTTGCTAAATATGATATATCCTACGATATAAGGGATAGAGCCCGACTAATTAGGAATATCCTGTTCCCTGCTGAAAACATCAAAGCCATAAAGAATCCGAAGAAAATTTTCCTGGCTCCTAAACCAGCTCCTGTTTTGGAGTCAAAATATAAAGGTAAGTGATTGCATTAAATCCTGACTGGATCAGAATTTTTGACCTCTTAAAGAGCGAACTGCACTCCAAATTGTTAAAATATGAAATTTAAAAAAAAAAAAAAAAATGAACATTCAATGAGAAAAAATAATTCCCACAAATGTGCCATATAACAGATAACTAATCAGCCTATTTTTGAAAAAAATAGTTTGATTGAAATGAAAACTACACAAATAGATTCACCATGTCTGAAAACCCTTATGAGAAAAACATAATTTTCACTTTGCCTGCCGATAGGTTCTATTGACAACTCGCATGCATATAACGCCTTTTGATTTAGTTTTTTAGCATTATGAAAATTATCTGTAAGTTTTTACTTGATACCCTGTTCCAGTCTTAAGATTTCCTGCTTATGCCAATTTGATAACCCAGATGCACTTAAACTTTTTTCATAGTTGTAGTTTAAAAAAGAAGCTATTTTCTAGTTTGATAGCAGCAGTATTAGTAGTAGAAGCAGTAGCAAAAGTGATAGTAATATTCGTAGCCTTAAAAGTTTTAACTTAATAGATTAAGCTGTTGCTGGGATATTATAGTGTGTTTTAATTTAGGTGAACATCCCCCTCAAAATTGCCTGAAAGCTTTAAATCAACTCTTTAAAATCTACATGCTCATGACGTGTTTTGGTTCAGCTTTCATCCCCGTCAAAATGCCTGAAAGCTTCAACTTAATACTCTAAACGATTCCTTAGCAATTGCTGATACGCCCTTTTGACAACCTGCATGCTCGTAATGTGTTTTGATTCAGCTCAACACCACCCTCAACATTCCCTGAAAGTTTACCTTAATGCCCTTAGTATTAGAAATAGTGTTAGTGGTAGTAGAAGTAGTGGTGACAGGAAACTTGTAATTAGTACTTGTTATAGCATTGTTATTATTAGTATAATTAGTATTCACATAGTCGGTAGTTGGTTACTTCAACATCCCCTCAAAACGACTCAATAGTTTCTATTCAATACTTAAAGCCGCTTCTGATACACTGTTGATACTCCTTCTTAATAACTTGCATGCACATAGTGTGTTTTGATTTAGTCCAACATCCCCCTCAACAATTCCTGAAAGTTTCACTTTAACACTATTAACCTTAGTAAAAGTAGTACTAGTAGCAGTAGCAGTACTACTACTATTAGTTGTAGTAGCACTAACAACATGCCCTGAAAAATTCAACTTAATATTCAAAGGCAGTCCAGCAATATTGCTAATAAGCCCTTTTGACAGTTCGCATGCACACAGTGTGTATGGATCTAATTCAACGTCCTCCTCAAAATTTCGTGAAAATTCTCTCTTAATATTCTTAGCCTTAGTAGTAGTAGTATTAGTAATAGTAGCAGTAGAAGTAGTTGTAGTAGTATGCATGTACTATCTTTTGGTCGGTTCAACATCCCTTTTCCACATGCATTAAAATTTTGGACTTGATACTGTAAACTATTCATATGACATATCTGTTACGCCCTTTTGATAAACTGCATCGATATGGTGTGTCGATTTATTTCAACATTCCACTCAACATTTCCTGAAAGTTTCATCTTAATCCCCTTAGATTCAGGAACAGTAGTAGTAGTAGAAGTCATAGTGTCAGTTGTAGTAGTAATTATAATAGTTGTGATAGTATTACCAGTTGTAGTAGTGGTAGTAGTAGTTGCTGTTACAGTAGTAGTACTAGTTGCCGTAGTAATAGTAGCCGTAGTTATAGCATTCACATAGTGTATTTGGTTTTTTCAACATCCCCCTTAACATGCCCTAATTCATTCACCTTAATATCCTAAGCTGGTCCTGGTATATTGCTGATACGCCCTGTTGACAACCAGTATTCATATAGCGTAATTCAGTCTGTTCAACATAATTCCTTCAGAAGTTGTACCTTAATACCCTTAGCCTCAGTAGTAGTAGTAGTATTAGTAGTAGTAGTAGTAGTAGTAGTAGTAGTGGTAGTAGCAGTGTGAACTATAGTGCCTTTTGGTTAGTTAAACATTCCCCTCAAGATGCCTAGAAAGTTACAACTTGATACTCCTACTACCTTCTGACAATTGCATGTGCATAGTGTGTTTTATTGAGTTCGACACCCTCTTAATGATTCCCTGAAAGCTTCACCTTAATACTTTTGTAGTAGTAGTACAAAATATTTTTGTAGCTTTTGTAGCCTTAGTTGTAGTAACGACTGGAAAAGAAAAAGAAAATTTGTTTTCCCCTAAAAAAGGAAAGGGAAAAAACAGAGATAACTTTACTCTTTTTCAAGGGTAAAAGTGTCCTTTAATTTCAGTGATTTTTACGTCTGCGACAAACTAACATGAGCCAACCATATTATTCCTTGCCATCGAGTAAATAATCAGCCCCTCTTTTTCATAGGCAGCGCAATAGCGCTGCTTAAATAAAGAGCGATGTGGGCACAATGTATTATTATTTTTTTTTTTTAAGACCAGGGCACTTCGTATCGAAGGAATTGTCGTAGAAACTTCGAAAAAGGTTCATTCCATTGGATATTGAAAGAGCCAGTGCCCTTTTTAGTAGTCGAAAGTGGATGATGGGCAACTGACCCCCTCCCACGCCCACCTTTTCCCCAATTACATCCAATAAAAATTTTTAGATAATCATTTTGTTCAACGTAGTTGAAAGGTCCGAAAATTATGTCTTTGAGGATGACCCACCTCCCTTAGAACCCTCAGGGCAAGGATTATAAGCTATGCCCTGGGGGCCTATAAGGTACCATAGTCAGCGTAATAGCGCTGCCTAAGTAAAGAGTAATGTGGACACAATGTATTATTTGTACAGACCAGGGCACTTCGATTCGAAGCAGTTGTCGTAGAAACTTCGAAAAGGGTTCATTCGATTGGTAATGGAAGGGGCTAGTGCCTTTTTTAATAGTTGAAAGTGATCGGAGGGCAAATAACCCTCCTCTCACGCCCACCCCTTCCCCAAACACATTCAATCAAAATTTTGAGATAGCCATTTTGTTCAACGTAGTTGAGGGTCCGGAAATTATGCATTTGAGGACGACAACCCCTTCCCCCACAACCCTCATAGCAAGGGTTGTAAGTTATGCCTTAGGGCATGTAAGGTATGTATAGAAAGGGTGATAGTATAAACTTTGGAGGGGGCTCTTTGGATTGCTAATCAGAAGTTTTAGTGCCCTTTTTGAGATTCAGTGTGATCGGATGGGTGGATACCCCCCCCCACATACACCGCTCATATTTTTCCAAAATTCAAACCCTCCCCCTTCCCACGCCCACCCTTTCTCCAAACACATCCAATCAAAATTGTGAGATAGACATTTTGTTCGACGTAGTTGAACGGCCCAGAAATGATACTTTTAAGGATGACAACCCCCCACAGCCCTCAGTGCAAGGGTTTTAAGTTATGTCCTAGGGGCATATAAGGTATTTATAGAAAGGGCGATAACCCCCCTCCCATCATTGGATTGCTAATCAGAAGTTTTAGTGCCTTTTTTGAGATTCGGAGTGATCGGAGGGTGGATACCCCCCCCCCTCACTCATCTTGCATTTTTCCAGAATGCAAAATGCAACCTCCCCCCTCCCATGCCCACCATTTCTCCAAACACATCCAATCAAAATTTCGAGATAGCCATTTTGTTCAAAATTATTGAAAGGTCCGAAAGTTATGCCTTTGAGGATGAAAACTCCCCAAAGCCCTCAGGGCAAGAGGTGTAAGCTAAGTCCTGGGGGCATATAAGGTATATATAGAAAGGGTGATCGTATAAACTTTGGAGGGGGCTCATTGGATTGGTAATCAGAAGTTCTAGCGCGTTTGTTAAGACTCAGGGTGGAGGCCCCCCCCCACACCTCGTATTTGCCTGAAATGCATCTAGTAGAAATTTTGAGATGGCTATTTGTTGTCGTAGAAACTTCGAAAACAGCTTTCTCAATATTTTGAGATAGCAATTTTTTTCAACGTAATTGAAAGGTTATATTATGTCTTTGAGAATGCCAACCCCCCCCCCCTCACAGCCCTCACGGCAATGTGTTGTAAGATATGGACTGGGGGTAGATAAGGTATGTAGAAGAAAAATGTTTGTGTATTTGACTGTGTATCAAATCGCCGTCCCCTGTAAATTACAAAATAGAATAAAGAAAAAAAATAACCCATAAGAGCGAGAAAAATAAAAATAAAACAAACAACAAACAAACCAATTCTTGTCGTAATTATTTCAATCCTTTTTACTGATAGTATTATGGAAAGGCAGTGCACGTTATTGTTTTTGAAATGAAAATTTGGAAAAATTTCATCATCATCGAAAATTATAAAAATCAATCATGTGGAAACAAAAAACATCGTTAATAAAGATGCCAAAATCCAGGTTTCCTAGAAAAGGAAATGCTTGGGGGGGGATTCTACCTGCTGCTCTGTTATCACCAAGCTTTAAATAGAAATGTTTTTCATTTTTACATTTATATATATATATATATATATATATATATATATATATATATATATATATATATATATATATATATATATATATATATATTCTACCTGGTGCTCTGTTATCACCAAGCTTTAAATAGAAATATTTTTCATTTTTACATTTATATATATATATATATATATATATATATATATATATATATATATATATATATATATATATATATATATATATATATATATATGTATATAATATGTATATAATATGTATATAATATATATATATATATATATATATATATATATATAATATATATATATATATATATAAATATATATATATATATATATATATATATATATATATATATATATATATATATATATATATATATATATATATATATATATATATATATATATATATATATATATATATATATATATGTATATAATATGTATATAATATGTATATAATATATATATATAATATATATAATATATATATAATATATATATATATATATATATATATATATATATATATATATATATATATATATATATATATATATATATATATATATATATATATATATATATATATATATATATATATATATATATATATATATATATATATATATATATATATATATATATATATATATATATATATATATATATATATATATATATATATATATATATATATATATATATACTGATATATACTGAATACTGATATATATATATATCAGTATTCATCGGTCATTCAGAGCGATAACATCTATTAGTTTAAAACAGTTAATACACAATTCAGTGCGCAAGGACGGGAAGAAGTTAGCCACGCCCCCCAGTATAGCAGCGTCTCCGGATTAAGATTCATTTCTTAGACAACTGAAGAAGAGAGCGCTACAAAGCTGTGTCCCGGGCTAAAGCGGGACGCAACGAATAAACTCTACTGCCGGAGAATATTGCTGGCAGAGAATAAGGTAGGCAATCTTAATTATCTTGAATACGCAATCAGAAATGGAGGGGAATCAGATTCAGCCATCTCAACTTCTGGATGCGTCAGATCCCGACGCTATTTCTCAGTTTGTGCGTGAAATAAATTTCAAACTTGATTTGATCCCACAGCTCTCAAACAGCTTATCCGGTATAGAGGCAAAAATGAATAGTTTTAGTGAACAGCTAGATACAACAAAATCAGAAATTTCAAACGATCTAGCGGAAATGAGGAACAAACTCAGGGAGTCTACACTGAAAATTGACGCATTGGAGGCAGAAATAAAGCGTTATAACCTCGTGTTTTACAATTTCCCTGTGACTGGTCCATCCCAGTCGAGTTTGAAGGATGAGCTTTGTGAGTTTCTTACTTGGTGTCTCCCGAACCTATAGCTTTCTCGGAGGGACATAAAAGATGCTTTCTGCCTGAGATCAGGCCCTGTAATAGTTAAGTGGCATGAATTGGAAATACGAAATGCGGTTCTCAGGAATAATTTAGTATTGAAACAGAACGGCGTAGGGATTGCTCCGGACTACACTACGTATCAACGCGAGGCTAGAAAAAATTTAAAGCCAGTGCTGTCCCAAGCCCTAGTAAAAGGCCAAAATGCGCGGCTCAAAGGCGATAGGCTTATCATTGATGGTAAAACGTACACATACGACCGTGAATGTAAAAAAATAAAAGACATGACGGTAAGCCAACCATTTAGGGCCCCTAATGCAGCAGAGAGTAACTCAGAGATCAGAGGTTTAAATCCCGCTAATGTGAATGAAAATAACCAGAGTTCAGTCCAGAATTTCCCTTCAGATCAGTCGGACTGTTCTGGTAATGAAAGTGAAACGAACACGATAGTTGAAAGAAACAGCAACTTGCCGAAAACAATAGGAACAGGGAAAGGTCATAAAAGCAGCAAGATTAGCCCCGTCGATAATACTGACAGTCGCACCGCTAGAAATGTACGGCACAGAAATGACAACCCACCGACAAGCAGGGTTATTGAAGGGAATCAGCCATCGATTTCCTGACAAAATACACACCCGTTCAGGCAGACACAAAGAAAACGGCCGTGGCAGTACACGGGTATTATTAGACCTAGGTGCGACGATTATTACCGGTTAGCTTTCCCCCCGAGTGATTACGGAGCTCAATAGCATCGACAAGGCCATACACAAACCCTGAAGTTTGTATCTTGGACTGTACAGGATATAATAAATAAGTTAAGTTCTGTGGAAAGTGATTTGTCAAATTTTGACTTTGTAGCATTAATTGAAACCTGATAGACTCATAGACTCATAGACTCATTTATTTATAAACAACTATCGTAGCCGTGGCCGAAGCCCCGACTAAATGGCGCTGTTTAGTACATTGCATAAAACTGGTCACTGGCGGTTTAAATAACTGACAAAAAAAGGCACGAAAGAATTGCTGTGACGGGTTGTTCGACACTTTGGCGGCACTAGTTGATTTTTATGGCGGGTGTTGGCGGTGATAGGTGCAGGAGGGGGAAGCAACGAACGGTGTTTCTGGGACGAAAGAAGGGACTGCCCAAAATTGCACATTAACTGTAAGCGCCTATCACGCAACGTTGGCAGTCGTAAGGTACTAACGGCAGCCTCATAAGAGTTGTATTTCGGGCCTAGTATCACTTTCACTGCCCGTTTTTGAATGGCTTCCAGATCTTCACTTAGGTATTCAATATTATGAGCCTGAGGGCCCCACACAGGACACGCATATTCAAGGATTGGGCGCACATACGTGACGTAAACCGTCTTCAGCTGACTTTGTAAGAAACCCAGTCGGCGCAAGGTAATTAGCGAAAGTAATGCGCAACTACCTTTTTTCACCAGACCGGCGATGTGCGCGCTAAATGAACAGTCGTCACTGAAAGTAACCCCGAGAATCACTGAGGTTGAGGTAGTAGGGTACCAAGGAACCGGGCATGAGAGGTCACGCTTAAGCGGATTAAACCTCATGACTTTTGTTTTATTCATATTAAGCTGGAGGTCATTAATGCTACACGCCTCGAGAAAGGAGTTCCTGATCTCACTGCTGAACTGGGGATACACGTCTGACTTTTCAGCAAGATATTTCAGAAGTAGGGAGAGATCGTCCACGTATTTGAATCTGTCTTCAAACTCGAGGATAATGTAGTTAATTACCGCTAAAAACAAAAGAGCTGCCAGCTTAGTGCCTTGTGGTGCGCCACACGTTAGTTCAGCCCACTCAGAGTTTAAGTCACTAGGGAAGAGAGCATAGACACACTGACAGCGGTTACGCAGGAAGTCAACAACTAAGAGCAAAATATGCTTCCTAGCGCCCATCTTTTTGAGGTTATTTGCTGCTGTATAGTGGCGGATCAAGTCAAAAGCCTTACGATAGTCGACTAAAAGCAGGTCAACGAGGCTACTGCCTTTGTCCAACCACTCGGTAATCAGGTGGTAGAGACGTACTAGATAATGTGTCGTACTACTCCCTTTCAGGCATCCGTACTGAAACGGATCAAGGGCTGGCTGACCTTGGGCTAGGAGCTCTCTATAAATAAAAGATTCAGTCACTTTAGCCATATTAGGCGTAATAGAAATCGGACGAAGCTGATTGCAGGACTTCGGGTCTTTGACTTTAGGTAAGACGCGGACGTAGGCTTTTTTCCAAGCACTCGGGAATTTGTGCTCCTTGAACGACTGATTGATCACTGATGAGAGTGGTTTTGCTAAAAACATAGAATATTCTCTTAAAAGTTTAACTGGCAATTCTCCTGGGTAAGAAGCACAGTTGCTTTTTAACTTTTGAAGTTCTTTATACACCGCGAACTCGGATACTTCAACGATTGTATCTTCAGAGACGTCAGCAATGAGGGCTTCGATTTCGGCTTCGGTGAAGGACGGGTGAGTAGTACAGATTGAAGTGAAAAAGGCGTTCACTTCGGCTGATTTTATCAGCGTTTTGTCGTCTTTCTGTATCTTAATTTCACTGGTGGTACGTTTACCGGTAAGACGCTTGACTTCAGAGTGCCACCTACGGGGCTCACCTTGAAGGAGAGGCGAGACTTTGTCATGAACGTACCTTTTCTGCGCTGCTCGTAACAGTTTAACAATGCGGTTACGAAGTTTGTTTGCTTGAACAATATCCCCACTGCGATGTAACTGGCAGCGAGTTAAGATAAGCTTCTTTAGATCGGGTGTTACCCAAGGTTTGTCAGTATCACTAACAGTTATTTTTTTCTCAGGGAAATGTTCGTGATATTTACATGACAGCAAAGAGTTGAAAGTATCAACTTTCTGGTCGATATCTGTCATAGAGCAAATCTCATCAAAGTCAAACGTCCCAATCCACTGTCCAAAGGAACGAATTGCCTCTTTAGTCATAGGTCGAGTGGTAATTTTTACTTTACGTGGTGCTGGAAGGCCAACTTTGGCCTTCCAAAGAAGTGTGTTATGGTCAGAGTTATGCAACGGACCGAGAGAGAAGGGTACTTCGTAATAATCGGGAATGTTCGTGAAAATAAGATCTAATATACTACCACTGACGTGAGTAGGGATTGAGACAACTTGCTTAAGGTCAAGCATGCTGGAGACCCATGCCTTATTAGTCTGATTGAAATCACCAGCGATTACAAAAGCAGGCGCTGCGTGTCTGCGGCGTAGGTCATCAGTGCAGTTTTGGATATACTGGATCAGTTCTTTTCTGTTCTTTGCACTTTCGGGGTAGTAAACTGCAGCTACAACCAAGCACGAATATCGCTTTGATAGGCGCTTTGGTTTGCATTCGACCCAAATTACTTCATGGCATGATTCACTGGGCTGACTTAGTAATTTACAAGGTAAGTCTTCCCGAAAGTACAGTCCGACCCCACCGCCTCGTCGGTTAATCCCTCGGTCGCGTCTCGTATTAAAAAAACACTTGTACCCCTTGATATGCCCGGTTTCATCGTTAATATCCCAACATTCTGTGATAACAGCAATGGGGGAACTCGTCTGTTTAAGAACTACTTCAAGTTCGTCGGTTTTATTGTTTAGTGATCGGGCATTACATACTAGGATATTGGGAAGTCTGCACTTCGACAAGAAAAACTCAGGTGTTAGGGGGGGTGGGGTACTTGACAGTGACAAAACCTGGCATTGCCCAAGTGAAACTCCAAATGTAAGAGGTTTTAATGTGGAAAGTGCATCGCGAGAGTTTGCTTCTAACAATCGTTATTTTGGAGGCATTGTAGTGTTGATTAATGATGAGTCTTTCAAAAGTTATACAAAGCTGAAAAGTAAATCAGAAAATCTTATTTGGATTAGATTAGAATGTTGGGATGGACTGTGTATTGTAATAGGATCGATTTATATTCCGCCTCAAAATAGCTCGCACCGAAATGAAGATACGTTGAATTTGTTGATAAAAGAATCAGATGAAAAAAGAGCTAATTTTGAAAATAATAGATTGATATTAATGGGCGATTTTCATGCTTATACTAGTGATGAAGTTGAATTAAATGATGTGTTAATTCCAGGTATTCCGTCAGCAGTCCCAGCCGTCTACAGAAGTCCCAGAGCTAGCAGGGATGAAAAAAAGAAGAATAAATCAATGGGGAAGAAGGTTGCTGAAATGCGCAGAATTGGATTTGATGATTGGAAATGGAAGATTTGGAAAGGATAAAAGTCGGGGTGACTTTACATGCGTATCTGGGGCTAAAGCAAGTTTAATTGATTATGTTTGGGTGGATATTCGCTGGTATCCAAATTACCTTGACGTGGATTTGCTTAAGCTAGTAGGATCGGACCATCTACCGGTATTTTTAGAAATTAGATCAAGGAGCGCTCCCAAAAGGAGGGATATTTCAAGTGATTGTAGTATTTATAATAAAAATGTTAGACGTCAGATACCGAGGGAATGGTCTACAGAGGAAAAGGTTAAATTAAGTGAAGCGTTTTCAGAGGATGATGTAGCTATAAGATTAAGTGATTTAGAGAAGATAAATAACCATGATAGATTGATAGAAGAGTTCACGGAGATTTTACACGAAATAGCAGGCCCAGTTCTATGAAATAAAGGAGGTTGTAAGGATATAGAATTTTTTGACGAGGAATGTAGAATAAAAAAAATTAGAATCGATTACAGAAATGGAGATTTTGAAGGAAGAGGAAATAGAGGAAAATAGGCTTCGACTAGTAACAAGCTTTAAAAATGTTCGCCGGGAGTATAAACGCCTTTTAAAACAGAAGGAGAGACTGTCTATTCAAAAAGGTAAGGAAGAGCTGATCCAGTTTTATGAAAAGAGTGATACGCGGTCTTTCTGGAGAATGATAAAAAAATGTTTTTCCATAGCTCAGCCAAAAGTACCTGACTCGAAAACATGGCCTACATACTACAATGACGCGGTTCATGAAGACTATTCGTTTGACTGCTGGTTCAGCGACGAATTATCGAATACAGAGAATGAGACCAGTTTCCCACTGAAAGAACACGATTATGATCTGATAAAATCCGCATCGGAAGAAGAAATCGAAGAATGCATAAGCGCTATGGAAGGTGGATCGGCACCTGGTAGCGGTTGAATCCCAACAGTGCTCTTGAAACAACTCCAACTTTTATTTATGCCCATCTTCTTGGCTATCTTCAACTCAGTTCTGGCGTCTGGAAAATGGCCCTCATCATGGAAAACATCCTTGATTTTGCCGCTATTCAAAAAGGGAGACCCAGCGGATCACAGTAATTATTGACCAATATCTTTAGTACCTAGTCTGAGAAAAATATTAGAAAGAATACTAGATGCTAGATTATCTCATTGGTTAGAAAAGTATAGGATTTTGAAGGAGGATCAGGCAGGGTTTTGATATGGATATAATGCTATTGATGGGGTTTTAGTCTTACAGGTGGTTGTTGATAGAAATGCAAAAGGGATGAATAAGTTATACGTTACATTTTTAGATCTAGAAAAGGCATTTGACAGCATCGACAAGATTTTCCTGTGCTTAGAACTGTTAAAGATAGGCTTACCAAGACTTTTCGTTAGGATACTAGCTGATATGTCTAGAAACATATTTGGTATAGTTAAAGTTTTAGGGAAGTGATTATCGTCACCGTTTGAAATTAGAAAAGGAGTAAAACAGGGTAGTAGTATTTCGCCTAGGTTGTTCACGTTGTATATAAATGATATTGTTGACCATTTTAAAAAGGTATGGGCCCCGACAGTGTCACTAGGGAACCTGACGTTATCTCTGTTGCTTTTTGCTGATGATGCGGTGTTGATAGGCAAGTCACCAGAGGAGCTCCAAATCTTATTGAGTATATTAGAAGAATATTTAGGTAGAAAGAAACTAGTGTTGAATATTAAAAAGACTGAGATTGTGGTTTTTAGAGGAATTCGTGTGAAGAATGATGATCAAAAAGTAGAATTTTATTATAAAGGTGAAAAAGTAAAAGAGAGCGAAAATTTTAAATATTTGGGAATAACACTTTCAGCAAAAGGAGGATGGAAAGAGCATGTAAAAGAGATGATTAAGAGAGGGAAAGCAGTTTCAGCTGCCATTTTACGTAATTCAAGGCTTTCAAGTATAAAAGATTTAAAAATGCACAAATATGTTTTTAATTCTAAAGTTTTACCTACTATACATTACGGAGATGAACTTTGGGGGCATGACCCGGCACCACAATTGGAGTCAATTCAGCTGCAACACTTTAAGAGATTAAGTGGTCTTCATGTAACGACCCACAATCAGGCTATAAAAGGTGACCTAGGTATATTTTCGCTGAGAATGAGTAGCTTAGCACAGATGATCCGGTACTGGCTTAAGGTTTTAAGTCTGTCAGAAGATAGGTTAGCAAAAGCAACTTATGTGGAGATGCTACGGTCGAAACGTAAAAGATCGTGGCCGTATCAAATAAAAAATGTTTTAGATGGATTAGGATTATCATATATTTGGAATGAGGGGCTAGGTCCCTCAGATCAGGGTGAGTCGTTTTTTGGGATGATTTTAGTAATAAAAAAGTAACAGGAAGTACAAATGTTGAGCCCGGCAGTTAAAAAAACTGAAACAATGAAGTTTTATTACCATGTAAAAGAGATATTTGGATTCGAATATTATTTTAAACTAGGATTGCTGGGGGAAACATTGAAGACTTGGTTTCGGATCCGAGCGAACTGCCTGCCACTAAAGAATAGAAAAAGAGTATTTGAAAGAAATAGGGTGGCCCCAGATGCAGATGCAAATGCGGATTACTCTTGCCCCAGATGTAACCTAGGTTTTGAGGATGTCGCCAATATTCTCACCGAGTGCCAGAAAATTTATATATTATGGTAAATGTTTTTTGGGGGTGGTAATTTGGTGTGCCCGGGTAGCCTCAAAACGACTGTAAAAAGATCAATCAGGCAGTTATGTAATTATGTAAATGAAGCGCAGACATCAATGAGTGAAATTTGATATTTATGTTATTTTTCTTGTGGAGTGTGATTAAGAATACTGTTCTGTATGGCCTGTTTTTTTTTGTTATAATAGATCTATTATTATTATTATTATTATATATATATATATATATATATATATATATATATATATATATATATATATATATATATATATATATATATATATATATATATATATATATATATATATATATATATTGTTCTATGTCTTGTTTTTGGGTAAGTGTAGCCCCCTGGCCCCCCAGCTAGTGGTGGTGGAGAACTATGCAGAAGATTTATTTATTGAAGTTGCCCTAAAATCAATTGTAATAAAGGCCCTCTAATAATTCTCTACATTTAGAACTCCCTCCTAGTAAAAATTTGGACAAGGGGATTTTTTCAAGGAGGGCCGTTATTCTCTAAGAATTTTATACGAATGGAGTGTCAAAAACGTGTTGAATAATAGAGAATAATGCTCTCCTTCACATTTAGCACAGCCTTGTGTAAAACAGCTTGTAGTAATAAACAATAACTAAAGAGCATCTTTTTTCAAAAGAAACCAAATTGTATACCACGGAGCTTTGACTACGTAGCAAGAACAAGATGTGTTATTCATTCTTACTCTTAGTATGCAAAAACTTGTTAATGTCAAAGTTTGTTAGCATTACTAGTAACACATAAAAAACTTGCACTGGGGAGGCGATATTTTATTTTTAATAAGCATGCTTAAATTATAGATTCAAATGTACTAAATAAGGTGCTGTTATGCAAACGCCGCTCTGCGAAAGTCGAGTTGAAAAGTCAGGTTTGATACAGGGGGAGCTTGCATATACGGTAGGCCTGGGTAGGCTATTAGTAACAAACAGAAATTATATATTAAAAACAAGCTTTTTCAAATGAAAGTAAGAGGGATATTGTTACTTAAAAGGAACAGAATTATCCCGCATATGAGGAAGGCTCTTCATTTCTCAGGCCCCCACTCTTTGTGCTAAAGTGTAGCTTTTTGTCCCAATTCTAAAAACTTCTTCTCAAATACAAGGTCAGTTGATGTGCAACAAGACGTTTTTAAAGAAACATACAATTTTGTGCAAAGACCGGGGGATAGATGAGGGATAAACCCGTCATATAAGGTAGGTTCATATCTACGATTTTTGTTCGGGGGGCGGGGTTACAAAAATCATTGAAAATTTATTTGTATGCATTTTCGTCATGGAGTTGAAGTTGGACAAATATTTTAGCGACGAGATGGTCTATTCCTCTTTCATCCGCGGTACTTGACCCATAAGTTTGAAGCTATATAAGTTTATAAGTCTATCCTGCAAATGCACTGTGAGGGGTGCCAACATTGTCCCTTTCTCTGTGGATGCTCCACGGGAGCATATTTTTGCCACAGTTTGTATAAAAGAAAGTCAATACTGGGCCCGAGAGTATCAGTCTCTAATTGGGGCGTTATGCCAGTCAAGTTTTGCATTTAGATAGAGATGTATAGGTGCACACAGTCTAGATTCGCAGGGAAGGGGCCTCCGAAAAAAAAAATTCTGGTGGGGGAATAGAAACACAGGTATGGTGTTTGGCCTCGAAAGTCTAGGCTTTTAACAGTTTCTATGTTTCGAAAAGATGTTTTGTTTTTCACATGTTTTCAATATTTTTGTATCTTAAAAACAAAAATCTTTTTGCATCTTTTTCTATTCCCTCCTATTTCCTAATATGTTTGCGTAATTTTACATTATTTTTTTGGTATTTATAGATCGAGATACTTTCCAGCTGGGATCGCTGTCTCATTTTTTGAATATCAGGGCGAATGGATATAGAGATTTTCCTGACTTCCCAGAAGTTGCACCTGATTCAACAGTACGAAATGTAGACGCTCCATCCCGACCAACTCGCGTCAATGCGGGACGAGTTTCTGTATAATATGCTCAAGAAGAAAGTTCGAAAAAAAAACCGACATTTTACTCCAGCTCCTCTGACGGAGAAGGTGGGTGATTATAATATTTATCTTAGGTCCATTATGATCTATATATACCACTTTTCATAGGTGCCCATAGGTTTGACTCTTTGAAGTGAGAGGTTGAATGGAACTCTTTTTCATATGTAAGGAAAAAAAAAGAAGTTTTTGCATCCCATATTTCTTTGTCTTTGTTCGGAAAAGTTCTTCGAAAATGTCGCCGAAGGGGACTTTCGACTATCCGAAAATTTTATGGGGACTGAGAGGAAGGGGGTTAAAAAAGAAAAAAGGGTATTTTTGGTATTTTTTCAATCTTTTTTTTTATTTTTAGGGGCAAATCCTCTCTTTCTATTCCTATATGCAAACATGAGACAACTTCTTAGCCCACAGTGCGTGCACACATTGTGGTATGCTATTAAATAGTCTGGAGTACAAACAAAAAAAAAATACAAATTAATGGCCAAACTTTAAAGATCAACGTCAAATTTTCTTAAATATCTGCTGTAGTTGCTGCACAAATCCTGTTAGCTGTACAAACATTAAATACCTTGCCTATAGAACTTGAGCGGGCTAAAAAAGCGTCAATAAGTGTCATTGAAAATGTTTTTTTTTGTATTTTTGTTATTAGTTTTTTGACAAAAATCTGCAGTTTTTTTTTATCAAGGTCAGATGCATGTGAATTGACGACAGAAAGTCTTAAGCATTGCAAGGCTTTAGACAATTTTGAGGTTGCTACAATTATTCTTGTGAATAAAAAATAAAGTCACCCGCATTTCTTATTTTATGAAGCAGGGGTGTCTGAATAACTCTTTACTGCGAAAGTCAGGAAAACAGGCAAGATAGAAGGGCCTTCTGTTCCCCCCCCCTCTCCGCCTAAAATCTCGAGTTCCTATGATTCTTTCTGCTGCAAGGGTTATTAAGTTGCGTGCTATAAGGCTCCAAGTAATTTTGAGGTCACCACCACCTCTTTTGTTGATAGAATATAATGAGGCCTCCAATTTCTTTTATTCTTAAAGCTGTGCTTTTAAATTATTGCAAGTTGAGTGGGCAATCCCATATGTGGCTGATATTTTTCTAGTCCCAAGATTGGTGACATATCACCAAGTTGATTTGGCTGTAAATGTTTCTATATAAAAACTGTCCCAAGAGCTACTACTGATACAAGTTTGTGGTTTTGAAACGCTGATAAATGCTCCTCTGCCTCTCACTCCCTTTAAAGCGTCTCACTCCCTCTTACGTTTTTGGAAAACATTCAAAGGTTTCGTTATTTAATTGGCTACATCCAGGATCGTATCCGGTATTTTTGTTCGTGGAGGGTTTTTTTTTTGGGGGGGGGGGTTGGGAAAAAAAAAAAATTAAAAAAATGTACCAACAATTTTTTGAATTCATTTTTGTTACGTGTTTACGAGTCGAAGAACCATTTTGAGGGTGGTAGTTCAAATCCCCTAATCCTCCCTGGATATGACCTTGACCACATCTCAACCTAGTGAACATGTTCAAGCAAGTTCTTTATCGTCTTTTTTTCGAATGGTAATGTTTGACTCCATTTTAAGTGGTTTTATGTTCTTTTGATCCTTCTTGATCTTTTATTTTTAATTTTATTTAGTAACATTTGGAAGTTCAGTATATTTCATATTTTCATTGTTTTATTATATGGTTTTAGCATATTGTTGCTGGCCATTGAACTTTCTTATTGTGTCCAATTACGTTTAATATATGTTTGGTGTTTTTCCGTCTGGATTTCATTTTTCCTTTTTTTGTATTGTATTAAATTTTCTGTCGATAAATACAATACTGGCAACATTTGGATGTGGGAGTCACACTTAGACTAAATTTTGTCACTCCGCTCTTCTCTCTCCTCTCTCTTTCTTCTCTCTTCATTTGTCTTAGCTTTATCTCATATTTTAGGAAATACATAATTCTGTCATATATATTTTTTATGGGAAGGTAGATGGGTTATATTGCGACATATAATGATCGCAAATTAAAAGACTTTTTCTCTAGTCCCTTTCCATTCTACTGTGATTCAAGCTAATTGAGCGGTCGAACCACTTTGTTCATTACAGATTACAGATTGCGTTTGTCACCCCATCGCCAGACTTTGCCATGCTTTAACAATTCCTCTGAAAAAATCCTTTGCATGTCTGCCCTTTCCTCGAAGCTTTGTGTAAACATATAACATGTTCAAAATGTATATGAATAAAATGTATATTATATTATACAATAATATTATAGATAGTTTAGAGCACTTTTATTCAACATAAATTTGAATAGAAAAGAAAAAAAACGTCACCGTCTTATTTCCCCAGCAAAGCTGTGTGACTGGAAATGAAGGGAGAAAGAGAGAAAAAATACAACAAATTGGAAACATACACTAAATCAAAAAGGGACGGAGGCCTTATTACCACCTCTTCCACCTCTTAATACCTGTCATAAACCTAGCCAGAGTGAGGTGCGACGATTTAGAGACACAACAACATATGTTTTCAAAATGGCTTAGAAACATATACCCTGGAAGGAGCATAAAAAATAATGCTGAAAAGCATTTACGAATAAAAAAAACGGCATAAAAAGAAGAAAATTGCGTAGGTCACATTTTTTAATCTGGTTATAAAACACCATAGGAGTTACAATCTCTAGCTGACTCTGGTAAAATATTCCAAACAGCATGATCTGACTGACTGTGGTGAATGGGTGACGGGTGAATGGAATAGACCTGTTCCCTGAATTGTGGAGATTATATGAAGATGGATCAGAGACAAGAGATAGAACAATTCAGAGATCCACAGGAACACCACCCTATAGTCGAAAGAAAGTGAAATAGACATGAGAAAATAAAGACCCCCATCAAACGACGCAGTGGCTTAGTAGTAGAAAGATGTCTCTCAAGAATAAGGTTCCTCGCCTTATCATGTATCTTGGAGAGTCATTTTGGAATTCAAGAAAAGGTTGGCATGCATATAGAAGTGAGGAGTAACACTATTGAACAATAAAATAGAATTCTTAGAAACAATCCATTGATTGGAACAATCACACTTCTTTCTGTCCGCCTGAAATTCTGCTACTGTTCACCGAAACTACTGTTCACCGAAACTTTTGACTAAACATTAACATTGCCTAAAATTTTGATTACAATCTAACCTTTTAATTCTTAAGCAGAAATGATGAAAATTATAGCAACACCAACCAATTTACAAATATTAACATATACAAGCTACCATAAGAAATGGAGAGATCATGGGGCCCATACCCCACGTTATATCTTGGTTTAGGCCTCGGTAGGATTTAAAAACGATAAGAAATTAAATAATAAAAGTAAGTTTTTTCAATTGAAAGTAAGGATCAACGTTAAAACTGAAAAAAATAGAAATTATTCTGTGTATATGAAGGGCTCCCCCCTCCGCAACCCATTGCTTTTTACGCTGAATCTTGGCTTTTTGTTCCAATTCTTTAGGAACGACTGCTGGAACACGATTGAAATAAGAAGTTTTTTGGAAGCACTTAAAACACTAACGCAACTGCCGAGGGGCTGCCGAGAGGGCAGCTTCCCTCATATACGGAATAGTTTCTATTCTTTTAACTTTTAACATTGTTTCTTACTTTCAGCTAAAGAACTTGTTTTTTTATTCAATATTAACTAAAACAAAACAGTTTCTTTTTTTTTTAATTCACTCAAGTGTTTTGCGAACGATTAAATAAGTATTTTTTAATTAGGGGGGGGGAGGGGCAAATCGGAAGAATTAAATAAAAGATGAGTTCTGATAAAACTATAACAAATTAATCGTAAATGCTCATAGTTACTTTTGGTTTAGTTACAATTCCTCTTCAAAATTCCGTGATAGTTTAAGTTTAAGAACCCTAGGTGTTCCTGAGATATTGTAGATACGCCATTTTGATAACCTGGACGTGTATAGATCTTTTAATTTAGTTCAATATCTGTCAATGTAAATTAAAATTGTATATTCCCTTAGAGGGATTGTGGGGAAATTTACTCTAACTAGGCTATCCATATTTCTATTTAAACATAACATTTCTATTTAAATGACATCTCTATTTAAACGTAACCTAAACATTTTCTATTTAAGTAACAGCTAAAGAAACAAAGAGATTTTTGACTATATAAAAATTTGCCATCTGCATTTATTTTTTATGTTGTTTTTATATTTGACATACCTTAGCCAGTGTTTGCCTTGTAAGAATGGCATTTTTTCATTTGCTTTATCTAAATTTAATTTAATGGCCTTTTGTTTTATTGTTTAGTTTAGATTAATATAAAATAAAAATTATAATTTATCTTATAGTAAAATTTTTTTTTGCCCCCCCCCCTGATTTGATTATTCATAAAATAAAATCAACCTATTTAACGATTTTTATTTTAGTTATTTAAAAGTTCTGAAGTATTTAGTGCAGAATAACATTTTCGCCAGGACTGTTAAGGTACTATGTCAACACAGCTGCGCACGCTCCTCCTCCATCCCAATCTATTCAAAGTTTGTTAGACCATCTCCCAGGAAGATGGATATTTGTATTCAAATATCACAATTTGTATTCAAATTGTGATTTAAAAAGGTGCGAGGATATTTTAAAAAGTAAATTAGAAAAACACTTTGATTTAATACAGGATGTGACGTTAGCCAGTTTGGATATTGATGTCATTATGAAACTAATTATTCTGGTAAATGAATTTTCTGTTTATTTTGGTTTTCGAGGGGAGTTTTATAGACAAATTTTTTGGTTACCTATGGGGGCTTCTCTTTCTCCTTTATTGGTAAATCTATTCATAGATGCCATTGAAACCTCCTCTATAAATAGTTTTAGAATCTCCCATTGCTTCTGGGGTAGGTTCGTGGATGATGTGGTGTGCGTTTGGAAACATGGGTTGGACTCCTTAAACCTTTTTTGTAAGCATTTAAATAGTTTTTATAATAATATTAAATTTACAGTTGAATTTGAGGATAATAATCAATTACCTTTTCTGGATATTTTATTAATTAAAAGGGATCTCCATTTACTTTTCTCGATTTACAGAAAACCTACGCACAATGATAGGTATTTAAATTTTCATTCTTGCCACCCTAGGTCGGTGAAATGGGAGGTTGTAATTTCACTAGTGGATAGAGCCTTTAGAATATGGTCCCAGGAATTTCTGGATTCGGAATTGTTATACTTGAGGGATATTTTGTTTTGTAAAAGTTATAAAATTAAGTTCATTCATAAAATAATTGAAAATAGATGGGCCAAACATAATAGTAGGGCTATTGAGGTTTCTCAGTCTTTAGATTTAGTTGTATCAAAAAGCTTCATTTCATTACCATATGTACCTGGTTTGGGGGAGAAACTTTCACGGGTTTTACGTAAGTTTGGTATTGATACATGTTTCCAATTGCTGAGGCCAATGAGTAGTTTTTTTTAGTTCTTGTAAGGATTTAACTCGGGGAAATTTAGTAAGTGGGGTGTATAAAATTCCGTGTTCTTGTGGGAAGTTCTATATTGGTAGGACTCACCAACAATTTGTTGAAAGGTTTATTGAACACCGTAATTCAATAGAAAAAAACCCTACAATTAAGCAAGCCTCCAGAAACTTTCATTTCAGCTTTAGCAGAGCATATTTGGCTTCAACCAGATCATTTTGTAAAACTTGATGAAGCCTTGGCTGTTTCTAATGATAAGGGGTACACCCAATGGGCCAGGGAATCCATAGAAATTAAAATACATATGTTTGCTAACCTTTCCATAAAGAGGGACACGGGTAATTTAAATATTGACCCAATTTATGATAACCTTCTAAAGAGTGAATCAATTGTCAATAAGGGAGTAAAGATTTTAAATAATCACCAGGTGACTATTTTACCTGCTAGACCAAAACGATTTGCTTCAGTAATAGCTAACAAAAGGATTTTTTCGCAACTTAATAATTAAAGTAATTTACATTTTTTTTTATTTTTCCTCAGTTACTCTGGTGTCCTCACTGAAGTAACTCTATATTCTCATCTTTTCCCTACGTGGATCTGTTTGCGCCGATTGTACATTTTTTTTTTTTTTTTGGTGGTGGTTTTATTGGTTTTTAGTTTTATCTTGTTTGTTTTTTTGTGTCTTTCGTGCTGAAGACGCCTTGTTGGTATACAGGCGAAATATCCGCGTTGTTTTGTTTCTGTTGTTTTTCTTTTCTCTCCACTGGCCACAGTCTCGTTTGTTTGTTTTTTTTAGAGATTTTTCTCTTTGTTGGTTTTTTTAAATCTTCTTACAACATCCTCCCACTCCATTCGGGATAACCTGCTTTTCGTTTGGCCCTAGACGGTTGGCCGACAAGGACAATCTGTGGCAAGTTGCCTAGGTGAATCGTGAGAAAAATAAGAGAAACAAATCAGGTAAATTTGATAATGCTACCTCTCTGTAAAATTAAAACACTACCAATCTATTAATTTCAAAAGACAGCTTTTCCTCAATAGAAAGCTACACCTTTTTAAGTTTTTTGGTGTTATATGTTTTTAGCTTATTTTTTGATGACTAGCAGGGAAGTCGTTTGGGGGTGGCAAGGGGGGCAGCTGCTCTCCCAATAATGTGAAAAAAACAATTATTATACATCCCATGCCCTTTGACTATCTGGATATGGACCTTTCTTGCCCCCCCCCCCCAATAAAAATGCTGAAAATTAGCCCCAGCTGATTAGGTGTTGAATTATCGACCATACCTAATTCTTAAGATATAGTTGGATATGCAAGTTTCCACTTTAACAATTTAAATAATAAGTTATCATTTTTACCATTTTCAGTACTTTGAGTAAAGGATTCTAAAAAAAAAATAATGTCTAAAAATACAACACTTTGGTCGGCGAGTGTCAGTTTGTAAAAGTAATCCATAACGGGTGGTAAGGGGGGTTGCATATCAGTGATAAGCACATCTAATATTTCCCTGCACCTTAATAAACATCTTAAATACATAGGTAAAAAAAAACAGTATAGTGTCATCGACACATTCTCAGGAGGGGGGGGGGTGATAATTTCTCTCATCGGTGGTTTTATTTTATTTCCGCTTTTCTTGTAACTGTTTAGACATTCGATTTGTTTTTCTACATGGACTTTACATGAATTTATAGCGTTGTTAACTATCTATTTTTTCAATTTCGAAAAGTATTAGGTTTGAAAGGATTGAAAAAGGCGAGTATTTCAAGGTCGAACTCCCTCCACAGGCCTCTCATAGTTTTGAAAAAAGATTAATCAAGACGTGACTTAAATGTATATGATTGTTTTTTGGCTTATTAACTTATTTTAAATACCTTTTTTTTTCTTTTTTTTTCTTTTTTTTATATGTTTTTTTTTTGTTTTCTTTGCCAGTTTTTTTTTTTCAATCTTCGGTAAATCGTAATTTTGTGTGCGCCTTTTTTTAATTAATAATTTATTCATTATAAATAACAGAATGAGGACTAATGATTCTCACACCGTTCCCAGACTTTGATCCTTTTGGGTTCAATTTGGTTATGATTTTTTTTTTCAGATGTGGTTGTGGTTGAGAGAAAATTTAAAACCTCGTAACCATACACCTAACGTGACTCTGAAATATCGGAGCTCCAATTTGAATCAGAACAAGAATTAGAAAAGAAGTCCGTGCCAACACAAGAAAAGACTGTTGCCAAAACCGTTGACTCCACCGAAGATAGTGACTCAAGCGAGTCTGAATCATCCAGTGAATCAGAAGAAGATGAAATTATGCCAAAAACTTCAAAGGGTGCTACATCTCCTCCTTCAGCTCAAACTGCCAAGAGTAGCTTGGATCTATTACTAGATTTTGACGGCAGTAAACTGACACTTATTCATTCATATAACTTTTAAACTGTTTTTGTCCACCAGTAGTAACTTTAATTAGTTTGATAAATTATGATTCATCACATTGCTTCTTTGAAAGATCTTGCTCGTGTGATGTGAATGATCACAGCACTATGCTCCATAGCTCACATACTCAAAAAGTATAAATAGGTGCAAAGGTCTTGGTTGATTTTATAAGCTTTTAGTCTTTATGGTTGGGTTGTAGCAGTAGTGTAGTGGCAGTGTACTGGTAGTGGTAGGTTGTAGTGAAACAACAACAGGACTAAGAAAGACATTTAATGAAATGTCAAATGCTAGGTAAAAGATTGGTAAGTGGCTTGTGAGATCCTAGAATTTGTGTCATAAAAATAGAGGTGGATATTAGAGCAGTATATCAGAGGGCATTTCGTATGAGATAGGCAAAATCAAATACCAGTGATGGCCAATAGTTAGAATAATTAAATCACTTTTTAGTAAGCTTATAGATAACGGTTTTTGTATTAATGTTATAAAAATGTCAATATTTTTCTGCCACTGTTAATAACCGAGTATAATGAATTTTTGATAGAAGTATTTCATTTCTGCTTTCTGACACTGTTGTTTATCTTGGTCTACCATATTGTGCTTCAGCTCAAGATTCGTGGTTGATTATGGTTTGAAATATTCAAGAAAAAATTAGAAAGGCATTTGGGTCTTAATACGGTTATCTGTTAACTATCGTCATGATATTTTATGGTTTATTTTTAACACAGTAGCCTTCCTGCATGTTTTCTATCCTTCCCTAATTTTTCGAAATTCTAAAGTTTGTAATTTTTTATCAATATGTGTTTGCTCTCTTAAATATTATAAATTTGTATTTGGTTTTCCTATTTGTTTTAGTAAGACTGTATTGGCTGAGAAATTTAAAATCCCAGAACCGTTGAAATTTGCTGAGATTAAGATAGGTAATTTTACCGTAAGCCTGAATATATTCTCTCTATGCATAACCTTTTCGTTTTTCTACATAATTTAAAAAATGTTTGAGCTTTTACTTATTTTTATTTTTATTATGTATTCTATTTCGCTTTCACGCCTATTGCAAGTTGTTGCTTGTTTATATTTTTTTGTGTTATAGTCATTTCATCTATTTATTTTATATACTCCTCAATTTTAAAAGAAATAAATAATGATAATTATTTAAACTAATGGTAGGTCCTAGTAAGGGATTAAAAAAAAAAAAAAAGTTTTTTTAACTGAAAGTAAGAAATGACGTTAAAACTTAGAACAAACAGAAATTATTCCGTATATGAAAGGGGCTGTCCCAACCTCAACGCCTCGATCTTTACGCTAAAGTTTTTTTTTATTTAAAAAAAATAGAGTTGTGAGAAAGTCAAACTTTAGCGTAAATAGCGAGGCGTTGAGGAGGGGATAGCCCCTTTCATATACGGAATAATTTCTGTTCGTTTTAAGTTTTAACGTCGTCCCTTACTTTCAGTTAAAAAAACTTGTTTTTTTTTATTTAATTTTTGATCGTTTTTGAATTAATGCAGGTTTTGATTTTGGCTCACCGTACATGAATAATTACAACAAAATTTGCATATTCATTTTACTTTTATTTGGTTAAATGGCTTTCTCGAAACTTGTTTAATTTTATTTACGAACATTTTTATTAGTAATGAATATACGTAACTTACGAATCAACTTACGTAACGAACTCCTATATTCATAGATTTTTAATACGTATATAAGGGGGTTCGTCTCCTAGTCAATACCTTGCTCTTTAAGCTAAAGTTCGAATTTTGTTTCAATTCTTTAAAAATGACCACTTAATCACAAAGGTCGTTAATTAGAATAAATAGCTCTTATGAAAGTACTAAAAAAATTTTGACTTAAAGAGCGAGGTAATGACTAGGGGGTGAACACAATCATATAAGTAATATTTTCTGTTCGTTTTAAGTTTTGATGTTGCTCCTTACTTTCAGATGAAAAACCTGTTTTTTAATTTAATTTCTGATCTTTTTCTTTAATAATGCTGAGAAATCCGGAACCCCCTTCATAGCAATGTCCCTTCCCCCATGAACACGGCCTTTATGGGAAAGATCCTCCCAGCTAACCCCCGACCCCCCACCCCATCTAACAGAAATAATCCCCCCTGAAAACGTCTGTATACTTCCCAATAACCAATACTATATGTTAACATTGGGTAAAGTTAATAACTTTCAGCCCTCCACCCGGGAGTTCGGGGGATTAAGTCCTAAAAGACATAATTATCATATTTTCGACCATGCTGAACAAAGGGCTATCCCAAAATTTTGATCGGGTGACTTTGGGAAAAAATGAGCGTGGGAGGGTGCCTAGTTACCCTCCATTTTTTGGTCACTTAAAAGAGCACTAGAACTTTTAATTTCCGTTCTGATGAGCCCTCCCAATATATTCTAGGACCACTGGGTCAATACGATCCCCCCTGGGAACAAAAAACAAAAACAAATAAACACGCATCCGTGATCTTTCATCTGGCAAAAAATGCAAAATTCCACATTTTTGAAAGAGGTGCTTGAAACCTCTACTGTAGGGTTCTCTGATACACTGAATATGATGGTGTGATTTTCATTAAGATCCTATAACTTTTAGGGGGTCTTCCCCCTTTTTTCTAAAATCAGCCAAATTTTCTCAGGTGCGTAACTTTTGATGGGTAAGATTAAACTTGATGAAACTTATATATTTGAAATCAGCATAAAAATCTTATTCTTTTGATGTATCTACAAATTTCCAAATAGTATCTATTCATTGCCTCATCTCAGTCCAGCATTCTGAGCAAATTTCATTTTTCACTATTTTCAATTCATAGTGACCCCCTCATTTCTGGTGTGTGGATTATCGGCTGGGTTTCATAATGAAAATTTTAAGTGGCCCCCCCGCCCAGAGTCTTTGGCAAGTGACCGAAAATTTTTTTTTTTTTTTTTTTTGGCGTTCAGTTTTAAGATTTGAGCCTTGGGGTATGACAATCTAGGGTTTATTTGTCAAAGCCTGAATGCTAAGCGATGGACATTAGCTAGATTGTCACCCCATGTGAAAATGGAAAAAAAAATAATATATATATATTGTTGGTATGTGTGTAAAGCATGGCATGGTTACCGCTAGGGCAACAGTCTAACCGTTGACGGTTTTAGGTATCCGTGAATAAGTTCTAAGGCGAGAGTTGAAGTTGGGACAATTTTTGAAGGTGCCCACCTCTCCTGCCCAGAGTCTCAGGCAAGTGACCCTAAATTTGAAAAAGTTGAAATTGGCTCAGTTTTTCTAAACTGAGATGAGGCTATGAATAGATTCTAGTGTGAAATTGACAAGAGATGGTCGGCATCCCTTAAGAAGAGCAAACGTGAGAGAGAACCGTAGGACTATATTTTGGGGATACCCATTCATCCAGAGTATCAGGACCGTGACCCAAAAATTAAAAAAATTGGTGGAAAATTCAAATTTTTTTTCAGAATGTGGGGGCAACGAATAGGTACTATTTTAAAGATAAAGATGGCTTTAAACGATTGTTTTGCCTGTTATTTCAAGCAAATTTATGGTCCTATGTCAATTTTAAATTCTTGGTCAACCTTTTTAAGACCATGGGCGGGTGTTCCTTATCTTTTTGGATGCTGTAGAATAAAGTCTGAAACCGTTCCAGTTTTTGTTTCGGCGGTAAATAGCTGATTTTTGGGAAAATGGCGGTGCACCGTGGCGTGCCGGCGATTTTTCTTAATAGGAAGGAGTTTTAAATCTGTTCAAAGTACCTTGAGTGACGCATCGTTCAAATTCGTATAAATAGACGAGTCTCTTTAGAACTCTGAAGGCACTTACTACATAATGACTCACGTAAATTCGAGGAAAACGCGACACAAGCTACAACACTCGAAAATCTTTTTTTCAGACTTTTAAAATTCTTGTTAATCAATAAACGATAGAGTTTGCTTCCTTCAATATCTGTGTTTTCATGATACCTGTCGTTGTACCGATGGAACCCAGTTATCACAGTATCATACCTTTCAACCCAGTGTGTCTCACAGTAGTGAAGCAACTTTTGTTCTTCTTTTGAAGCTGAATACAGAAGGAGTAAGGACTCAGTTTGTTTTGGGGATGAGGAAGAAAAAACAATAATCAACATGTTTTGCAAATATCTTGTAGCATTCAAATTAGACACATTTTGAAGGCATTAACTGAGACAAAATTTGAACAATGGAGGCCGAAATGCATGTAAAAGCAAGTGGATACTGCTTTTTGTGTCCATTCTAGCAGGCAGGGGTGTCGCAATGAATGGGCGGGGGGAGGGTCACCCCTACTTATGAGATTTGGTAAAATTCAGACCAAAAGTCCAAAATCTCGTTCTGATTTAAATACCAATTCCAAGATCCGGTAGAGAAGGTTCAAAAATCAGCAGTACCACTTATAGATTCTGTGAAGGAGGTCTCATAGTGATATGTCTAGTTATTGAATATAATTAATAATTTAATATGGCCGAATGAAAATCTAAAATTATTCCGCAAATTTGAAAAATGTTGAGGATTTGGTTGAGTTTTACACAAGATTCTAATCTTCTTCCTCCCTTCTGTCCAAAATCCAAGTGAATTTTCTGGAAAGAATATGGTAAAATGCAAAGTTCGTTAACTTTTCTTTTTCGTTTTTCACCAAATTGGCTCAATGTAAACCAAGAAAGCAAAATCTGTTACTGACCTAAAATAAGTTATTTGCTTGCAGAATTTACTGATTTCGCATTGGTTTTACCTACTTTATTTTTCATATTTTTTTGTCAAAGTTGAACAGTGAGCAATAAAATTAAATTAGCAAATTACGATCTTGGTTGCAAGAGTTCAAGAATTTACTTTCAACTAACGGCTTTTTAGAAATATTCTGAACTCAAAATCGTTGATCTGAGCCAAAGTTTTCATATGCGTAAAAAAAAAAAAAAATTAATGATTGAAGATATTTTCCTCAGTTTTTAGAATGCAAAATTCGAAACAAATTAGAACAGCTTCGGCTCTTCCCGTACTATCATATATTCAAGCAGTTAAAAATTTGTTGTTAATAAATGATATGGGAGGTCGTTTTGTGAAGGAAAACATTTTTTTTACAGAAAAGGACATCCCCTTTGCAATCCTTTTAATTCTAAATTTTTTTGCCGCTTCTCGTTCATACTGAGTCACTTTCAAAACGGAAACTTAGAATCCTTAATTCAAGATTAAAATCTAAAAAAAAGAAAATTTTGCAATGAAATACAGGGGAAAATAGAGCTCAGGAGTGGAATGACCAGGGGAATGCAAAATTACGGCTCCTGAAATGAGATAGATCTTAAAAGTGAATAATCTTAACGAGGAGAAACAAAATAAAATCTGTAAATAGTACAGGCAAACTAGCCAAAAATAAGGGGTCGACCCCAAACCAGTTGCAGCAGAAATGATTTTTATACCTTGTTGTAGAGACAGAAAAGGTCAACAACATTTCCAAAGTTGCACATTCTAGGTCGACGCAAAACTGGATTTTTTTATTTTCGTGTCAATTTTTTCAGTTTTTTCTAAAAAAAATGAACTGTCGGTAAATTTTCGTTTTTCTATATATGAAGTACCGTCCCGATGTAAAATAAAGAGCTGAGCTCGAAAATGAAAGATAATTTGGTGTAAAATCTACCAGAAAAAAGTTTCGTAATCATCAATATGTGATTTTAGCCTTCTCATCGTTGTGACCTCTTTTTCACCATACTATCGGAAGGCAACTGTTCTGACATAAAATGATGAGTTGAGCCCAAAAATCAAATTAACCTGATTAAATGTCTACTAGGAAACCCGTTTCATATTCATCAATATGCACTTTGTATTTTCATTTGATATGTTTCTTTTAGCACTTATGTCCACCAATTCGTCGATTGTTGGTACAAAAAAGCGGGCCGATAAATTAGGGTTGGCTTGTTTAGAAGATCAGTTAACGCACAGAAGGCAGCTACACCATTTTCATTACCTTCGTATGCAATAAATTATGCCAATGTTTCGTCCCACGCTTTGTCCAGGTGAATTCTCACTTAAATCCGTAAACTAAAAAGTCACAATAGAAAATTACCCTGAGTAATCATTTATTAAGTCACGTTAATGCCCGTGTTTGATATCTTGCGATCTATAGATACAAAAAGTCATTTGATATATCCAGTCAACTAACAAGCTAAAGAAGTTGCACTGCGAATGTTCATCAAGTTTGACTTCACCGTTTATCAAGCCTTCCAGAATGAGATGCATGTGATCAAACGTTCTGATAGATTCTGGGCTGGGCTCTCCACGGATTTTGTCATTGAGTAAGAGCTCATGCGTTGTCTCAATACGGCTGGTGATCTTACCGATGGAGGTGGTATGACAGAGGCTCAAAGGTCTTTATGGGTTATGCCTCGATCAGTCTGCTCTGCTCTAAATCATCTGATGGAGGGTATGTCACTGGTTTTCTATGGAACTTGTGAAAAACATAAGGAAACGTTCGAGCCGATGCAGCTAAGAGACTGTAAAGACACCCAGATCGCTATCGATTTTCTTGAAAAGGAACCATTATTGAATTGGGAACTTTAACTAAAAAACATTACCAATGGTCTGATAACCCACAAATCTGTTAACATTGATTTAGCTAGAAATGTAGACCTAATGATTATTGACACCACATCTGAAGATTCGGTCACGGATTTGGCGCTTCTACAAAAACAACAAGCAGTTAAAATTACTGCAAAGCAGAGTCCAGGTGGAGATTGCAAAAGACTGGACCCCACCCTCCTTTTTCAGAGGTTCATCACGCTAGCAAAGAGGATCAATCTCATGGAATTTGAGTACTGTCAGCACAGACTGTGTCTCTAATCAGGATCACTTTTTGACAGTTCTTGCATGCTCCGGTCTCCGAACAAGCCAAAGTTTGCCAAGACTGTGGCACAGACTTGCAATCTTGAGGAGCGCTCTATTCCCCTTCCCAAGGGCATGCGATATATCATCGACGGTGGCGCTCTTCTGCACAGAATTCCATGGGCCAAAAACGAACGATACTCCGAAAGCCTTGACCATTATGCTACTTACGTGACCCAAAAGTATCCATCTGCCACTGTTACGTTCGACAGCTACAATGGGGGAGCTACCATAAAGGATGTGGCCCAGTTGAAGAGAAGTCGTATAATCGGCCGTGAGATCTTCTTCACAGCAGATATGCAGCTGAAGATAAAAAAGGATGAGCTCTTGTCCTGCAAAAAAAAAAACAAGGCCAGGTTTATCTGCGCGTTGGCTGTTTATCTCCGATCAAAGGGTTTCGTCGTAGTCCAGGCACCAGATGATGCAGATGTCCCAATTGTGCAAGCTGCTGTTGATTTTTCACGGTATTACGACACTGCCGTCATTGGAGATGACACTGATCTTTTGGTTCTATTGTGTTATCATGGTGACCTATCAATCTAAAAACTATTCTTTGCACCTGGGCCAAGGTCGAACAAAGCTCCCCGAGTATGGGATATTCACAAATTGAAAGAGAAGCTGGGCTAAGATACATGCCATCTGATTCTTTTTGCTCACGCCATCTTAGGCTGTGACTCTATTACACCGATCCACGGTTTGAGAAAAGGCCTTGCTCTGAAGAAGCTAATGGCAAATGCAGATTTTCGTACATCAGCTGCAGTTTTCCTGTTGAAGTCAGCTTCAAAGGGGGAAGTAAGGGTTGCTGGAGAAGACATTCTGCTCATGATATATGGCTCATCAAAAGGGGGAAATCTGAATAAACTCCGCAGAGAAGTTTTTAAGAAGAAGGTGACTACTGCTAGCACGTTCGTGCATCCAGAACAGTTACCACCAACTTCTGATGCGGCTAAATTCCACAGGTATAGGGTTTTCTACCAAGTTCAGGTATGGAGTGGAGATCCTAATTCTGAACTTAAAGACGAGAAATAGGGTTGGAAAAATAAAAATGACTTCTTGTATCCATTGACTACCGACTCCCACCAGCCCCTCGTCTGCTTCTGAAAATCGTGAAGTGCTCTTGTAAACTGAAATGTAGCTCAACGAGAAATAGCTGCTTTAAAAACGGCTTAACTTGCACTGTAGCGTGTAAAATATGGAAAGTGACAGTATGTTCTAACTCTCCAAGAATTGACAGTTATAACGATGAGGAGAATGACGAAGCTTAGTTATCTGAATCAAAAGAATAAGTTGTGAATACTAGTCGGAATTTGATTCTGTCTTTCAAATGTTCATCAAGTTCATTCAATTATTTTATCAGTTGTGAAGACTAGTCAGTGTATTGATAATACTTTATTCTAAGAGGGATTTTAAATGTCAGCCGCCGAAAACTAGTTCCATAGATGATTTTCCTTTTCTAATATTTTTCAGGTTTTAATAAACATCTTGCAATCACTTTTTTTTGCCGACCCATCAGGTGATGGAGCCGGCGACGATCAGAGTCAGGCTAACTAATTATTAGATTTCAAAACCGACAATTTAGCCAGCAAGTCCAGGGGATTTGTTGGTCGTGTGTCAATCCTATGACACGGTATTTAACCTTTAGACTACAAGCTGCCAAGCCTATTAGGCTTAGGCTTCACTTGTTCACCGCCTGTGAGTCCAAGCAAATTCAGTCCCAGATTTTGCATACAAGTCCAGTGAACATTGTCCGTCACGCGTCAACCCAAAATCAATCCAATCTTTCATCCCTTAATTATATGACTATCTACCTTAGGTCTGCCCAAGAAATGACATATGGATAGATGATAGATAGACTTATCTATCAACAAATGAAGTGACATCATTTTTATACAATTCTAAAAGGGGCTTATCCCAGAGTTGCCTCTCAATCACTCGGACTATCTGTCTTGGCTTTTTCTACAATTAGCTATGTCCTGATGCCTGCAAAATTCTTTATTTTAATTCAAGTATACAAAAAAAAATTAGTTTTGTGTCGACCTAGAATAAGCAACTTTGAATATGTTGTTCAGCTTCTTCTTTTTTTCTCCACAACATGGTGCAAAAATCATTTCTGTTGTGATTTGTAAAATGTCAAAAGAAACTTGTCAAATGAAAACAAAAAAGTGCATATTGAATAATATGAAACGGGTTTTCTAGTAGACATTACTGGCTAATTTAATTTTTTGGCTCAGCTTATCATTTTATGTTAGAATAGTTGCCTTCTGATAGTAGGGTGACAAAAAGGTCACAACGATGAGAAGTGTAAAATCACATATTGATGATTAAGAAACTTTTTTTCTGGTACATTGTACATCAGATTTGCTTTCATATTCGGATTCAGCTTCTTATTTTAAATCGGGACGGAAATTCATATGCACAAAAACGAAAATTTACCAACAGTTAATTTTTTTCTTGAAAAAGCTAAAAAAATTGACACGAAAAGCAAAAAAATAACTAGTTTTGCGTCGACCTAGAATGTCAAACTTTGGATGTGTTGTTCAGCTTTTTTTCTCTCTTCAACATGACGTAAAAATAATTTATGTTGCTATTTGTTTGGGGTCAAAGTCTGGTTTGCCGGTCCTAAAAGGGGAAAATTTTTATTTTTGTGAGCCACTTGAAATAAATTATCCAACTATGCTGCTAAAATTCAAGATGGCTGCAGCAAGTGAGAGAATAAGCTCTTTAAGAAAAATTGTGAAATTTCTGAAGGGCCTAGACTCCCTGCTCCTCCTTAAATACAGCAGTGCCTACTTTGTCTCTAAGCCCATTTTATGGCTAGAAATTAATATTGGTAGACTTCTATAAAGCTACTTAGCATGCTAGGTTACATAGCACACCGAAATCAACTAATCCCTGCGAAAACTGAAAACTGAATCAAGTCAGAACAGCAGCGTGCCGCCGCACTGATGGTACCGGTGGCACGCCGGTACGTCTCTCATTGGCGACCGGCTGCCGATAAATTGGTGTAGTATCGGGATCTATTGGAGAGGATAAACCAAAAGTAATATGAAATCTAAAAAATTATTACTGTAAGGTAGTGGATGCTAGAAAAAAAATTTCTAAGATTAACTTTTTTTAGCTCTTTTTTATTTTATTTCAAACAACAAAAATCCAAATTGCCTGGATTTGACCAAAATTTGAACTTTAAGACTCTCTGTATTTAGATTACATGACAGTTGCACCATTAAGCAATTTTAATTGCCAGTATACTAATTTTCTGAATATTTCTGAATATCACCACTTGTTTCTTTCATGGCTGTTCCGTGTTCCAAAAACTCTAAACTACATTTTTCATGACTGTTGCTACTGCGTAAAGGAGCTGCCCGATAAAGTACTATTTTTTTAACTAAACAAATTTCATAACAAGAATTGCAAAAGTCGCCACTAAGTTTCTAAAGCAGATACAACTCCCGTGTGAACGTATGCGTATTCCTGGGGTAAACTTAATACCTTTCTGTTTTTACCGAAATTTTGCTGTTGGATAGGAAATCTAGGCAAAATGGCAGCAAATTCGTTTTTCCGAAATATCCTCGGAAATCAGCTTAAATGAAAGTTGAAGGTTTTTGGCGGGTGTTTACTTTTGTGTATTTGCTACGTTATGTTCTAAGGAGACATGGGAGAGCCCCATTTTCTTTTGGGAAAATCCCGAAAATTCTGGGATAGTTTAAGCGCTGAATTACCGCCACTACCGACCTTTCATCTCAACATCAAAGCACCAAAGACCAACATCGTAAAGCACCTACATCCACTCACTCTGCTTGGAGCTTCGATCTGCACTCGGTCCCATGATGTTCCCATTTACTTTGAATCTTGTCTTCTAATCTACTCCCACAGCGCGAGGATAGAATATGGGCTGTAGAAGTAAGCTTAAAAGTCTGTGAGATTCTTTTTAAAAGCTCAATATAATCTTCGGATCTAGTTCAGCATCAGGACCGTATCCAGGGGAGGTGTTTATCCGCTTTGCGCCCTCCCCCGAAATGTTCATCTGACTCGAAATAAAGTAACAAAATGTATGCAATTAAATTTTTGTTGTGTTTTATAAAGATTTTTTGCCCCCTCCCCTGTATAAAAGTACTTGATTCAGCTCAGTTAAACAACCTAACTCATAAATGAGGGCTCACGTGGGCTTAATAGAGTAGGTACATAGAGTGCATTAGAATATGCACGCTTGCTGAGGGGTACCAATTCAAGAAAATTTATTAGGGGGGGGAGGGTAAATATGTTTTTGCCAGGATGCAATCCTGGTGTTTCTCAAAATCTAAGCCAGGGGGGTGTTTTTTCAATTTCTTATTGAAAATACCCGAAAAAAGGCACATTTGTTTGCTGCCCCTTCAAATACTTGTAAATATAAAGCAACTTTTTTCCCTCCATCGTTTTTAGTTTCTTTTTTTTCTCTTTTAGCAGTTCCTGATATTCCTACGCCGATAATAACTCCAAAGATTGGAGGATTTTCAACACAAATAGTCCCTACTGTGACAACTTCACCTTCTTTGATGAGTAATAGTGTTGAATGTATTGCAGTGAGTAGTTCATATCATTTCATTCCAGATCATTTTCAATAACAGTTTCTTAACTTAATATTTTATTTAGTTCGTTTTACGATTCAAAGTTAATTTTACTTTCTTGTTAGTGCCATTTTAATTTGCTTTTGTGGTTTACTTACTAATTGATTTAAAGCCTATACTTGGCAGTGTCATCACTGTAGAAAGAACCAGACGTTAGTTCCATTAGTCATCTCCAGAGTGGTGTATCTTGGTCGATTATTGAAACTTCATTGGGGTCAATACTGTACTCTGTCAAACCATCTAAGGCGTTCCATTTTTCGAAAATGTTTTGTATGGACACCATCTGCCTTCATCGTCTGCTTCTGCATTGTGGAATAAGTCACTGACGAGTGATTACGATAACGGTAACTGATAAGGCTAGCTTACAAGGCAGAGTTACTGTTCTCAGAAGACGGCTGAAAATGGCAAAAGTATTTACCGTTATTGTTGATATCTTTGCGTCGGGATTTCTGTTTGAGGAGACAGTTGAATCAAAGTAAGTGAACTGCCTGGTTATCTCAACATTTTGATTGTACATTTCTATAGATGTCAGGGGGTTGGATGGTTTCTTGCCCACGGGCAGAATTCTAGTCTTAGACCAGTTTTTATGTACCAAGTGTTTCTGCACTAGACGCCAGTACCTCCAGCGAAGTTTTGAGCTGACTGAGACTTTCACATATTATTGCCACATCGCCAGCAAAGTTGACATCCAGCCAAATCGATCCCGAAAGGATGCGCCAGTAGTCTTTTATTGAGAGTAGGATGCATAACGCAGTTAAAGAGTTCAGGTGCAGTTTGTGGTTTGGAATGAACATAAGATTTAAATGACAATTTAATATTGGTTTTGAATTAAATGTCATAAATTTCCCTTGAATTTATCATGTCTCTCCCTTATATGCTATCAACCATTTATTTATTCTTCATCTTTCAAATTTGGATATTTGAAATATAATATGGAGAAACTATCACTGATGGAATTCAAATGGAAGACCTGCTGTTAGCACTTGTAAGGCATCTTTACTTTCAGTGGCTAATAGGATGTACTGGCAAAATTCATATTTGTTCCGAAAATCATCAACACGACAGTAGTAATTTATCCAATGAAGGAACATCTTGGGGAAAAAAGGAAAGTACAGACTTCACAATTTTTGGAATTTCCTCGGATACTCATTATACAAAAAGTGTCATCCGAATTAAATTTGGATGTCTTATTTTATCGCATATACTTTTATGACTAGTCGTTTTAGTGTAGCTACAAAATCTAGTTGAAAAACTTTTAAACTTGTAAATTTTTGTTCTATTTTTGAAAATTTTAAAAACTATTTTTGTTCATCACTTTATTTGGTTTATTTTCTTTACACTTCACAGTTATCAAGTCCATCATATGTGGCCAATAATCCTAAAGAGCTCATATCGAGAACTGCAGGCAATGGTATTCAGGTTGGCACTCGCTTTACTCGCTACCCACATTTATATTCGTCCTCAATGGCATCGATTGAACTCCACTTTACTAATACAACGGTGGAAGATCTGGGTGAAATTAAAGTAGCCAATAAGGTATTGTTGAAACTTCTTTTTTATTTAAAATGATCAATATTAATTGAGATGGAAATAAAATGTATTTAATTTTGGTTAAAGAAAAGATGATTAAGTTCATATTAGGCCACAATGGCATCAATTGAACCCCACTTTCTGGCGATGTTAAAGAAGCTCTAAGGTAACGTTGAAATTTCTTTTTTTATGTAATTAATTTAAAAAAAAAACCTGAAAAGGATTTTTTTAAAAGAAATTTAAAGGCATTATAAATTTTATTATAATAATATATAAATTCATAAAAAAATTAAAATAAAAAACGACCTGAAATGAATACTAAAGAATAAACGAAACCCAAAACGAAAAAAAATTAAATAAACAGTCATAGCAAACAAACATTTACAAGTACCGCATAAATCAATAAATAAATTTTAAAGCGAGTAAAACTTAAATTGAAAATACAAATCAAGCTTAAAACGAACAAAAATCACTACGAATAAGAGTTTCGCTACTGCCCCCTTCCCTAACTGTAAAGTCTAAAGTCTAAAGCCTACTGTATCATTAGCGCTTTAAGCGCTTTAGAAGTTTATACGATCAGCCCTTCCATATGAAGTGCCTCTGGAAAAAAATAATAGAAATAATAAAACATGGAAGCCTTATCGCTTTTACTATAGGCAACGCTATATCGTTGCTTCTGAAATGGTGAATCTTCACCGAGATAAATCTAAAAGAGGTTTCTTTCAATTATAGGTTGCGCTTGTGCAATAGTACATATATATACTTTTTTTTATAGGCCACTTTGTACTGAAGGAGTAGTCGTAGAAATCTTCGTCGTAGTCGTAGATTCTATTGGAAATTGAAAGTTTTGGTGCCCTTTTTCAGAGTCACAAGAGATTAGAGGGTGACCAACCCCCCTCCCACGCCATCTTTTTCTGACTCTCCATCCCCTCAACCACCAAAGTCATGAGATACAAATCAAGTCATCCGATATCGAACTTTACCATTATAACTATAGATCTGCGAATGACTTGAACCTCCCCCCCTCCTACAGCCTCTTGGGCAAAGGCTGTAAGTTGCGCGGGTTTCCCATAATCAAACTATGGACATGCGCATTGTCAAAAGGGCTTACCTGCAATAGCTTAGGAGTGACTGAGGGTAGTACATTGAAACTTATAGGGCCTGTTGAGGGGATATAAAACTAAATAAAAAGACCCCGTGTACATCTAAGTTTGTCAAAAGGGCTTATCATATATTAAGGGCTACAATATATTAAGAACAGTTAAGGGTATTAAGTTGAAAATTTGTTGGAATGCTGAGGGAGATGTTGCACTAAATCAAAATACTAAGTGTAACCAGGTTGTCAAACATATGTGCAATATCTCAGAAGCGGCTATGGGTATTAAGTTAAAACTTACAGAGAATGTTGAATGGATGCTGAATTGAGTTAAACTATAGTATCTGCATCCAGGGTATCAAAAGCATGAGTCTGCAATATCTAAGGAATGGTTAATAGTATTAAGTTTTAACTTGCAGAATATGTTAAGGGGGATGTTAAACTGAATGAAAAGACACTATATGCATCCATCTTTTCACAACAGCGTGTCTGCTCTATCAGAGAAACATCTAATGATACTAAGTGAAAACTTTCAGAGCATGTTAAATTAAATAAAAGGACTCTATGTATATCCAGGTTTATAAAAGGTCATACCTGCGATATCTTAGGAACGGCTAAATTTATTAAGTGGGAACTTTCAGGTAATGCTTCGGGGGGAGCTAAAATAAATAATAAGACATTATAAGAATCTTCGTTGTTAAATGGGCGTATCTACAATATTTCAAGGAATACTAAGGTCGTCATTAATTGAAGCTTCCTTTGGCTGCTGAGGGGGGTGCGGGGTGGAGCCAAATTAAAAGACGCTATATATATCCTGCAAAGGGTATGTCTGTAATATCTCTGGCCACGTTTAAGAATTTTGTATTTATAGGGAATGCTGAGGGGATTACTGAACTAAATCAAAAGAGTTTAAGTACATCTTTTTTTTTAAATGGCGTAGATGTGTTATTTCAGGAAAAGCATGGGGTGTTAAGTTGAAACTTGCACGGAAAGTTGATGTGAAGGGAAAACAATTCAAGGGACTTTATTTTTATCCAGATTGTGAAAAGAGTAGCTATTTAATATCACAGTAACAGCTATGGTTATTACGTTGAAGCTTTCAGTGTAAGTTGTTGCAGATGTTGAACTAAATCAAAAGACTCTATATCCATCCAGGTTGTCAAAAAGAAGTATCGTCAGCATTATAGGAGGGGTCAAGGAACTTTTAGGGAACATGGAAGGAGTGTTTAACTAAAGAAAAATGCAATATGTGCGTCGTGGTGGTCTAAAAGACGAACCTGCAGTATCTCCTGAGTAGCTAAGAGAAGTTACTTAAAGCTTTCTGGGAATACTGATGGGAGTGTTGTGTGAAATCAAAAGATACTATGTGTATCCAGGCAGTCAAAAATACTTAAGTATAATATCTCAGGAACGGCTTAGGTTATTAAGTTGAAATTTCAAAGATAGAGTTAGGAAGGATTTTGAACTTGAGCAAAGGCACTATGTGTATCCTGGTTGTCAAAAGAGCCTACTTGCAGTAACCCAAGCAATGGCTGAGGATTTCAGGTTGAATTCTTAGGTAATGCTGGGGGATGTTGAACTAAATCAAAAGACAGAGTATGCATCAAGTAGTCGAAAAGGTGGACGTGTAATATATCAGGAATGGCTAAGGGTGTTTAGTTCAAATTTTCAGTTTATATTTAGGTAATGTTGGATCGGAAGAAGCTATTTTCATCCAGGTCATCAAAAGGGCAAATCTGCACCCTAGGTCCTTCTAAACGTATTCAGTTGAGACATGAGGAATTGAGATGATGGTGTGAAAAAAAAAAATCAAAAGACAGCATATACTTCAAGGTCATCAAAATAATGCTTATGCCCTACCTATGGAATGACTAAGGGTATATAGTGGATTTTTTTTGGAAATATGGATGATGATATTGAATTAAATCACAAGACACTAAGTGCGCCAAGGATGTAAAAATGGCATATTGACCGTACCTCAGGAGCAGCTAGAGGTATTAATTTTAAATTTTCAGTGAAAGTCGAGGATCATGCTGAATTAAATATCTAAAAGACAGTATATGCATCTGGGCTGTCACAAGGGTGTATCTGCAATATTTAAGAAACGCCTTACTTATGTAGTTTAAATTTTCAAGGAAAGTTGAAGGGGATAGTGAAATAAATCAAAAGACAGTAACTGCGCCATGATTGTCAAAATAGATTACATTTGATAACTCAGATGCAGGTAAGGGTATTAAATTGAAACCGCCAGGGAAAGCTGAGAGAGATGCTGGACTAATTCAACCGATGCTTGTACATCTGGCTTCTCAAAAGGGCATATTTGCTAAATATCAGGAACAACTAAGTGTATTAAGCTTAAACTTGTCAAAAACTTGTCAAATTATTATGAATGGGGTAGTCAAACTGAAAACAAACATAAATTGCTACAAATATAAGTTGGACTAAACGCCCTTTACGCAGTCTAAAGACCAGAACGTCATTTGTGTCTTGGTGAAAACAAAATACGTTTTAAACGTTTTCTCTATTATAACGTTACAACATCCAAAATTACTGACAAATCAAACACACATTTCGAAATAAACTTTTTTTTATTGATAGTGATTTGTGCCAGTTTTGTGGATAGGTGATACTAAATTTGATTAATAAAAATCTTGTTCATATTATAAAGTACGAATTTTATAATTATAGTATTTTCTTGTAATTTGTATATCGGCTCGGGTTATAGTTAGCCCATTAAGGGGAATGGGCCTATTGTCCGGCTAGTGACCATTATATTTGGAAAGAGTATTTAATGGGGAATCAGATGATACTACTCTTTTTATGATATAGGGCTTCGTTCTAAACGGATATCTTGGCGCACCATTTCCCTTGTTAAAATTAAGTTTCAAATAAAATTCAACCAATATTAAATTAAAAAAGTCTAAAAACGTCAGATCGACAAAACTAAACTGATCAGCTTGCCTCGAACGGAGAAAAGGAGCTTATGAAAAGAAGCGATTCGAATGCTATATTGAGCACTTGCGACAGCTGGAATAGCAGCCCATTGTTTTCCTGTATAAATAGTTGCAATTGAAAGGGAGAGTTTTTTTTTGCTTGTGGTCCGTTATAGATTGCCTTATTGTAGTAGCCCATTAGTAGCAAATTGTTTTATCACATACTGATCAATAGCAACGGATGAAAGTGTTGAACTGAGTGTTTTTTTGTATGAAAGTTTAATTTTTTTGATGCCGATTACGATACCCACATTTCAAAGGTTTTAGCCCATGCAAGGGGCCCTGCCCTGTGTCTTACTCTTAGTTTGACGCTCGTAATAATAGTTCATATACTTCCGCTTAAAATTCGTCCGTTAACGCAGTTCTTCCGCACGGACGAACTATGTCTCAAGGCTATTAGTTGAAGTACCAAGGACAGTGTACATTTAATGTTGTTGAGAAGTAGAAACTTGTGTAACAGAAAATAACTTTGAAAAATCAGGGAAACGTGTGAATTCAATTATAATGAAATAGATCTCTTTTTGCATTTTAGAGGTTTTGGTAGTAGCAATTTCGATATTAAAAAAAAAAAAAAAATACAGGAAAGAATTAACATATAGCATAATAAATTTTAAAGGGAGGTCGGTGTCTTATGTGATGAATTGATTGTTATTGTTTGAATTTTTTGGATGTAAAGCGTTTTAAGCGTATTTATTTTAACGTTCATTGTGGCAATACAAACGAAAATATGGTACTGCTCTAAAATTTTCATTATTTGAAATAATCCAACAATGATTCATGAAAATCGCAATTTCAAGCTAGGGACTCGGGTATGATTCTATGGCCTAAGCTGGGTTCAGTGAGCAAAAACTGAAAAAATGAAATGAAAATGTCACTAATTTTGTTCTTTTCTTGTGTAAATCTTGCGTTCTGGGCTCTTTTTGTTATTTCTTTTTTCTTTTATTTTCTAAACTTTTGTGTGATAAGCTGTCTTCTGCTTGGTCAGACATTCCTACTCTGTGTTTACAAAACAGTCCATTTTTTAGACAATTCTGTTGGTATGACTTAAAAATGAGACAAGGAATGCTTTAATTGAAATTGAGTCAGGGATTCAAGCCCAAGTCACTTTTTGGTACGTATCTATCGATTTTGGGAGTGCTACAACTCTCAATTGACCCATTCTTCACCATATACTAACTTGTTTCACCCATTCCGGTTCTCTTTTATTTTTTACCCCCCTTTGGTTCTACAAAACACTATTTTATAGATTAGTCCTGTTGGTATGACCATTAGCAACTTTCCAGTTATAAGCTCTATTCCGCGTGGTCAGAGAAAGACTGCTTTAGCTGGGATTAATTTTGGGGATTCAACTCAAGCCACTGTTTTTGAAGTTTCTATTGGTGGTAGGATTCTAAAACTCTCAATAAAGCCCCCTACTGGCGAAACTATACGAGCAGTTACTATGTCGGAAACATATTTCTTATCACAACAAGGTAAGCCACGATATAAATATTAAAACCAATCAAAAGCCTTAAAAAAGGTTTACATAATTAGATATTTGATAATGTGGTTTAATTTCAGAGTTTAATTAATTTTTAGATTAATAATTTTAGCCAACTATTTTTTTGATTGATTAATAAATCATTTTATTAAAATAAATTTCAGAAATTCTTATTATTTCAAGCTTTAAATCCTAAAGTTCAGTTCATAGTCTATTAGATGTATTTGTGATTGATTTTGGGGGTTCAACTTTAGACGTTGTCTTTGTTGTTTCAATTACTGTCAGGTTTTAAAACTCTCAATCAAGCCACTTATTGGTGAAACTGTACGAGTAGTTAGTAAGTCTAAAATATATTTATTTTCACAATACAGAATTTGCAAAATAAATACTAAAAGCCTTAAAATGATATTTATATAATTAGGTATTTAATAATGTGATTAATTTTAAAGTTTAAATAATTTTAGTTAATTTTTTAATTATTAATTTTAACCAATGGTTGAATATGATTGATTAATCATTTAAATCAATCTCAGCAATGACACTTATTTTAAAATACTGGTTTCGCCTAAAGTTTCGCCGAAAGTCACTTAATTGTAATTTAAATCAAGCCGTAATTGGTTTGGTTTATATCTCGGCTGTTCTATGTCAAAATCTAGTTTCTGCCCAAACAAGTGGATTGTGAGTAAAAGATGCCATTACTACTACTAACAGCTCACTGTAGCACCAGGCCACCTGAGGTCGACACAGCTTTGAATGCTCATCCTCCTATATTTATACGTAAATATCCTATAGTTACTCTACAATCTTGTGTCATGTTATAAAATAATTCAGAATATTCAAAATAAAGCTGTTAAAGTCAAAATATTATTGAATGGTACATTTAGAATCAACTTCTTGATATTTCAATAACTAGAGATTATCAAGTTAGTATTTTCACATAGCTTACAATATCTTAATAATATACCATTCCCGGTACATCCATGAATATACCATTGCCTTATTTCCTCTTAGAAGTCCTGGAGTTTTTCGGGGTTTTGCTTGGTCCTGAAATTTCTTAGCGTATTTGTCGTACCTTAAATTAATATTGCAACCTCGCATTACTGTTTTCTCTTGTTAAATGTGGAAGGTCAGTTGGATAGTGATGAAGGGGGTCTGATTTGGCTTGCAGAATTGTGTGAACTATAAAATAACACGTTAAAACTTGGCATCACAAAGTTCATCCACCTTTGATATGTAGATTGATCCTAAAAAGAGTCCTATACAATAGGCTCCAATATATACTTAATCCGCCTTTGATATGTAGATTGCTCCTAAAAGGGGTCCTATACATTAGGCTCCAATATGTACTTAATCCTTGCTAATTAGTATATTAATTTTAGTATTTGTATTATAATTTTATTAATTTTAGTAATTTTAGTATTAGTATTTGCTAATTAGTATACTCTAATTTTTCCAAATCAAATGAAAGTGAAAATGAAAACTGAACCATATTGTATCATAAAGGCAAAGATATACCATAGACAACTGCGACCCGTTTTTGTGGTTGCTTGATTTATGTAGGCTTATCATATTTTCCAGAATATTTTTCAAGAAACTAGATTTCATCGGGGGGTGGATCTGGAGTCGGGGGGGACTGGGGTCTGGGTGGGGCAACTGCCATCACTATCCCATAGCAAATTACGCCGGGGGTGGATCTGGAGTCTGGGGGGACTGGGGTCTGGGTGGGGCAACTGCCATCACTATCCCATAGCAAATTACGCCCCTGATTGAGGGATTTTTACATATCATAGGCAGCGCAATAGCGCTGCCTAAGTGAAGAACGATGCTGGCACAATGTATTATTTTTTTCTCCATACCCGGGCACTTCGTATCGAAGGAGTTGTCGTAGAAACTTCGAAAAGGGTCCATTCAATTGGAAATTGAAGCGGCTAGTGCCCTTTTTTAATAGCTGAAAGAGATTGGAGGGAAACTAGCCCTCCCCCACGCCCATCTTTCCCCCAAACACATCCAATCAAAATTTTGAGATAGCCATTTTGTTCAGCTTAGTTGATTTCCAGATAGAAAATATGTTTTTGAGGAGGACACTCCCCCACAACCCTCGGGGCAAGGGTTTTAAGTTATGCCCCGAGGGCATATAAAAACAATATTAGCGCAATGTATTATTTATTAATTTTTTTTTTCCTTTAGAGCAGGGCACTTCGTATCGAAGGAGTTGTCGTAGAAACTTCGAAAAGGGCTCATTCAATTGGAAATTGGATTGGCTTGTGCCCTTTTTAATAGTCGAAAGTGACTCTAGGGCAACTAACACCCCTTCCATGCTCACCATTTCCCAAAACATCCAATCAAAATTTTTTGATAGCCATTTTGTTCAGCGTAGTTGATTTCCTGATAGAAAATATCTTTTTGAGGAGGACACTCCCCCACAACCCTCGGGGCACGGATTTAAAGTTATGCCCTGGGGTCATCCAAGGTTTTTATAGAAGGTGTTGTCGTAAAAACTTCAAAAAAGGCTCATTCGATTGGAAATTCAAACGGCTAGTAACCTTTTTAATAGTCAAAAGTGATTGGAGGGCAACTAGCCACCCCCACGCCCATCGTTCCCCCAAACACATGAAATCGAAAATTTTGAGATAGCCATTTTGTTCAGCGTAGTTGATTTCCAGATAGAAAATATCTTTTTGAGGAGGACACTCCCCCACAATCCTCGGGGCAAGGGTTTTAAGTTCTGCCCGGGGGTCATTAATGTTTTTGTAGATGGTGCTGTCTTAGAAGCTTCCAAAAAGGCTCGTTCTATTGTAAATTAAATCGGCTAGGGCCCGTTTAAATAGTCGAAAGTGATCGGTGGGCAACTAGCCCCCCCCCCCTACGCCCCGCCGTCCCCCCCACGCATCCAATGAAAATTTTGAGTTAGCCAGGTTGTCCAGAGGAGTTGATTACCAGCTATAAAATGAGTTTTTTAGGACGACACTCCCCTACAACCCTCAGGGCATGTGTTTTAAGTTATGACCTTGGGGCATATAAGGTTTTTATAGAAGGTGTTGTAGAAACTTCAAAAAAGGCTCATTTGATTGGAAATAGTCAAAAGTGATTGGAGGGTAACTAGCCCCCCTCCCCACGCCCCACATTCCCCAAACACATCCAATCAAAATTTTGAGATAGCCATTTTTTTCAGTGGATTTTATTTCCATGTAGCAAATATGTGTTATAGGAGGACACTCCCCCACAACCCTCGGGGCAAGGGTTATAAGCTATGCCCTGGGGGCATATAAGGTTTTTATAGAAGGCGTTGTCATAGAAACTTAAAAAAAGGATCGTTTGATTGGAAATTCAAAGGGCTAGAGCCCTTTTTAATAGTTGAAAGTGATTGGACGGTAACTAGCCCCCCTCTCACGCCCCTCTTTTCCCCAAACACATCCAATCAAAATTTTTATATAGCCTTTTTGTTCAAAGTAGTTTAAAGTTCTGGAAATTAGGTCTTTGAGGATGACAACCCCCTCATAGCCCTCAGGACAAGGATTGTAAGTTATGCCCTGGGGGCATATAAAGTTTTTATAGATAGCTTTGTCGTAGAAACTTCAAAAAGGGCTCATTCCATTAGAAATTGAAATGGCTTGTGCCCTTTTTAATAGTCGAAAGTAATTGGAAGGCAACTAACACCCCTTCCACCCCCACCTTTTCCCCAAACACATCCAATCAAAATTTTTGAAATAGCCATTTTGTCCCTCGCAGTTAAAGTTTAGGAAATTATACCTTTGAGCAGGACACTCTCCTCACAGTCTTCCGAGCAAGGGTTATAAGTTATGCCCTGGGGGCATATAAGTTTTATCGAAATCTTTGCCGTAGAAACTTGAAAAAGCGCTCATTCGATTGTAAATTCAAATGTCTAGTGCCCTTTTTAATAGACGAAAGTGATTTGAGGGTAACTAGCCCCCTTCTCTCGCCCAACTTTTTCTCAAACACAACCAATCAAAATTTTTAGATTGCCATTTTGTTCAATGCTGTAGATTTCCAGATAGAAATTATGTTTTTGAGGAGGACACTCCCCCACAGCCCTCAGGACAAGGGTTGTAAGTTATGCCCTGTGGGCATATAAGAGATTTAATGAAATTCATGTTGGAAAAACATCCAAAATAGCTCATTCAATTGAAAATTGAAAGGGCTGTTGCCCTTTTAATAGTCGAAAGTGATTGAAGGGCAACTAACCCCCCTCTCACGCCTACCATTACCTTAAGCGCATCCACTCAAAATTTTGAGATATCCATTTTGTTCAACGTATTTGAAAGTTCTGGAGTGCAGTGCAAGGGTTGTAAGTTATGCCCTGGGGGCATATAAGGTTTATATAGAAAGTTGTTGTTGAAATTTCAAAAGGGGCTCATTTGATTGGAAATTGAAATTGCCCTTTTTAATAGTCGTAAATGAGTGGAGAGTAATTACCCCTATCCCCCTATTATGCCCTCCATTTCCCCAAACACATTCAATCAAAGTTTAGAGATAGTCATTTTGTTCAACGTAGTTGAAGGTTCTGGAAATTATGTATTTAAGGATGACAAACCCCCCAGAGTCCCCAGGGCAATGGTTGTAAGTTATGTCCTGGGGGCATACAAGTTTTTAATGATAGAGACTCTAAGGTAAAAACTTTAAAAGGGGCTCATTCAATTGGAAACTTAGAGGGCTAGTGCGCTTTGTACTAGGCAATAGTTATTGGACGATAACTAACGTCCACCATTCCGCCAACGGTAACTAACACATCAAATCAAAGTTTCCGTATTACCGTTTTGTTCAACGAACTAGAAAGTTCTCGAAATTAGGTCTGTTAGGATGATAACCCCCAGCCCCATGGGCGACGGTTGTAAGTTATCCCTTGGGTGCAAATAAGGTTTTTATAGAAAGCGTTGTCGTAGAAACTTCAAAAGGGTTCATTTGATAGGAAATTGAAAGGGCTAGTGCCTTTTTTAATAGTTGAAAGTGATTGGAGAAAGACTAACGCCCCTCTCACGCCCACCATTTTACCAGACACATCCAATCAAAATTTTCAATACGAGCAGAAATTAACATAAGTTGGGCTCAAAACCTCTATGCCTTCCCAAGGCCAGAACATAATTTGCACTTTACTGAAAAAAATACAAATGAATGTACATTGTCAGTTTGATGTACATATACTTATATTTATTAATCAAAATCTTAATATTATTTTATTTATTAAAATTATAGAATTAAAAAGATTTATTTTGTTTCAGTAAAGGGCAAATTGTGTTCTGGCCTTGGGAAGGCATAGAGGTTTTGAGCCCAACTTCTGTTAATTTCGGCTTCTTTTGAGTTTTACCTGGGTATTTATTGTGCTTTCTTTTCATTTTGAGTTTCATTTATTTATCGATGCTGATTTGTGGTAGTTTCACGTTTTATAGGTTACTTGATTTTATATTTGCTAATTTTTTGTTTAATGGAGTTCCTTACTTTTGTTTGAAAAACTTATTTTGTGGAAAAAGTTTTTTTAATTAGTTATAGTAAAGATCGATGTGGGTATAATGTATTATTTTTATTGTTGTTTAGACCAGGGCACTTGGTATCGAGGTAGTTGTCGTGGGGATTTCGAAAAGGGCTCATTCGATTGAAAATAGAAAGTGCTGATGCCCTTTTTAATAGTCGAAAGTGATTGGATTGCAACTAATCCCCCTACCACTACCACCCACCCCTTTTCCCAATTTTGTTAAAAAAAAAAAGTTTCCTTTATATTAAAACAAAATACACTGTGTTAATGCTAATTCCCAATAAAACATCTCAGCAGTGTCCCAAGATCGGCTGAAGGTATTATGTTCAAACTTTCGGGGCTACTTCTGCTCTTAAAATTTAACCAAATCAAAATAGCGTAAATGTATCCAAGCTATCTAAGAAAGTAAACAGATTTTTCGGCGAATGGTATCAAGTTTTCCATTTCAGGTCAACTAGAGGAGGTATGACACTAAATTAAACAGTACTATTTGTGCCCAGAGATTTTTAAAAGGGTGTATGTTGTTAAAAATTGCTGAACATTTTTCTCCAGCATACAAATAGCAGGCAAGACTATAAAGTCTTAAAAAAACGAAAAGATTTAAAGTATTATTTTCTTTTTCCTGAAAAGACTTTGTCAATTGTATGAACAGAAATTAATTAAAAAACCTATTTACACAAAATAAGTTTTTAAAAGAAAAGTAAAGAACTCCATTAAACCAAAAATGAGCAAAAATAAAATCAAATAATCTACCAACCTTGAAACTACCACAAATCAGCATTGATAAATAAATGAAACCCAAAACGAACAGAAATTACAATAAATAACCGAGTCAAACTCAAAACGAGCAGAAATTAACATAAGCTGGGTGCAAAACCCCTATGCGTTCCCAAGGCCAGAACAAAATTTGCACTTTACTGAAAAAATACAAATGAATGTGAATTTTCAGTTTAATATACATATATTGATATTTAGTAATCAAAATGTTAATTTTATTTTATTTATTAAAGTTTCAAAAGTAAAAACATTTCTATTTTTTCAGTAAAGTGCAAATTATGTTCTGGCCTTAGAAAGGCGTAGGGGTTTTGAGCCCTAATCATGTTAGTTTCTGCTCGTTTTGAGTTTGATTCGGTTATTTATTGTAATTTCTGTTCGTTTTGGGTTTCATGTATTTATCGATGCCGATTTGTGGTAGTTTCACGCTTGGTAGATTATTTGATTTTATTTTTGCTCATTTCTTGTTTAATGGAGTTCTTTACTTTTCTTTGAAAAACTTTTTTTGTGAAAATAGTTACTTTAATTAATTAAATTAAAAAAACAAGTTTTTTCAACTGAAAGTAAGAAGCAACATTAAAACTTGAAACCAACAGAAGTTATTACGTATATCAGGGGGTTCTCCCCCTAGTAAATACCTTGCTGTTTACGCTAAAGTTTTTCTTAGTACTTTCAAAAGAGCTATCTATTTAGAGTAGTAAGTATCTACTGAATTTGCTTGCAGGTATAGGATTGGCAGCTTTCCAAGGCAGATTACCAGACCGGTTATTTGGCAAGGTATAATGTAGTCAAACTTGTTTTGAGAGTATGATCGTAATTATATAATTTAAGCAGACAGGTTTTTTTTCTGTTTTTGATAAGAATTGCACAATGAATGTACATCGTGAGTTCACGTGCACATTTTTCTTAAAAAAATGGTACATTTAAAAAGAGGTAATGAGATTTCCGACTTGGAGTGTCGGAGTCGCGAATTTGATCCTATTAAGGTTGAGAAAAAAGAAAAGGGATTAACATTTGCAAATACTTCAATGTGTTGTCAATTTAAAATAGTTTAGAAATAAAAAAAATTAACAAGAAATGGCTGAAAAGCGTTTTGGGTGAAATGGGGTGATTGTGTACTGTATAATACACATGTGATGTTTGGACAGTGTTGTCAATTTAAAATAGTTTAACATTCCTTCCTTCCCCCATTTCTTAGAGCAGCGGAGGGGGGGTCAATTTTGGAGGGAAAACCCAAAATACTCAGAATTGAAAATAAATGGGATCTGGCTCAAGGCGAAGGCTCAGCGGCCCTTCGTTCCCCCATTTCGGCGGGCAAGGGAGTGGGGGGTCAATTTTGGAGGGAAAACCAAAAATACTCAGAATTGAAAATAAAAGGGATCTGCCTCAAGGGGCAGGCTCAGAGGCCCTTCGTTCCCCCCTTTCTGAGGGCCGTGGAGGGGGGGTCAATTTTGTAGGGAAAAACAAAAATACTCAGAATTGAAAATAAATGGGATCTGCCTCAAGGGCAAGGCTCAGAGGCCCTACGTTCCCCCATTTCTGAGGGCAGGTTAGTGGGGGTCACTGGTGGAGGGCAATTAAACAATTAACCGAATCCAAAAAAAAGGGGATCGGACTCCTGGGGAAGGTTCTGCGGCCCCTCCGTCCCCCATTTCTGAGGGCAGTGGAGGGGGGTGGTCAATGTTGGAGGGAAAAACAAAAATACTCAGAATCGAAAATAAACGGGATCTGCCTCAAGGGCATGGCTCAGAGGCCCCTCCTTCTCCCATTTCTAAGGGCAGGGGAGGGGGGGGGGTAAATTTTGGAGGGGAAACAAAATTGCTCAGAATCGAAGATAATTTCCATTCGTCTTAGTTTTTAACGATGTTCAAATGCTTATTTTTTAATTTAATTGTGATGAAAAGTCAAAAGTCTAACATAAAGAACAAGGTATTTCGGAGGGGGGCTCGTTACTGATATTGATATTAGTGCGTAAAAACTACAAACTGACAAAAATATCCAGAACTTTTTTTTCTTATAGCCTTGACTTTGAAGACATTTCTTCATCTTAATTGGCTTTAGAAATTTCATGCAAAATAAACTATCCTAACAGTCATTGCTTTGTCGAATTTTGAGCAAAACAAAACGATTGTAACACCTGATTGGCCCGTTTTCCAACTTTTACCTTAGGAGTTGATGTTGTTAGCAGAATTTCAAAAGGATCGTTTATTAGTGCTGGCGTATCTGATGACGATGCTCCTTATTTCTTGTTGAAAATACTTATTTTTTAATTTAATTGTGATGAAAAGTCAAAAGTCTAACATAAAGAACAAGGTATTTCGGAGGGGGGCTCGTTACTGATATTGATATTAGTGCGTAAAAACTACAAACTGACAAAAATATCCAGAACTTTTTTTTTCTTATAGCCTTGACTTTGAAGACATTTCTTCATCTTAATTGGCTTTAGAAATATCATGCAAAATAAACTAGCCTAACAGTCATTGCTTTGTCGAATTTTGGGCAAAACAAAAGGATTGTAACACCTGATTGGCCCGTTTTCCAACTTTTACCTTGAGAGTCGAGGTTTTTAGCATAATTTAAAAATTATCATTTTTTATTTCAGGATTATCTGATTAAATAAAAAAGCGTATTTTTAATTTTAATTGGGGCTAAAAGTCAACTGCAAACATAAAGAACAAGGTATTGCGGGGGGGGGGGGCAGCTCACTTCATATACGGGGTAATTTACATTTGTCTTAGTTTTTTGACGATGCTCCTTATTTATAGTTGACAATGCTTAATTTTTAATTTAATTGTGATGAAAAGTCAACAGTCTAACATACACAACAAGGTAGTGTGGAGGGGGGTACCTCACTTCATATACGGGGTACTTGCCATTCGTCTTAGTTTTTAACAATGCTCCTTATATCTAGTTGAAAATGCTTATTTATTTATTAAATTGTGATGGAAAGTCGAAAGTCTAACATATAGAACAAGGTATTTCGGAGGGGGGCTCGTTACTGATATTGATATTAGTGCCTAAAAACTACAAACTGACAAAAATATCCAGAACTTTTTTTTTCTTATAGCCTTGACTTTGAAGACATTTCTTCATCTTAATTGGCTTTAGAAATTTCATGCAAAATAAACTATCCTAACAGTCATTGCTTTGTCGAATTTTGAGCAAAACAAAACGATTGTAACACCTGATTGGCCCGTTTTCCAACTTTTACCTTGAGAGTCGATATTATTAGCAGAATTTCAAAAGGATCGTTTATGAGTGCTGGCGTATCTGATGAAATAATTTCGGTCGTATGATAAATTTAATTTTTTTTTTAATTCAGTAGTTTTTTCAGTAAGGACACTCGATATCCTAAAAGTGTTTGATTAAAACTTTTACCTTGAGCATCGATGTTGTTAAAAGAATTTCAAAAATGATCGTTTATGAGTGATGGCGTATCTGATGAAATAATTTAGGTCGTATGATAAATTTAATTTATTTTTTTTAATTCAGTAGTTTTTCAGTAAGGACACTCGATATCCTAAAAGTGTTTGATTCAAACTTTTACCTTGAGAATTGATGTTGTTAGAAGAATTTCAAAAGGAGCGTTTATGAGTGCTGGCGTATCTGATGAAATAATTTAGGTCGTATGATAATTTTTTTTTAATGTAGTAGTTTTTTTTTAGTAAGGACACTCGAGACAACACGTACACAGAGAGAACACACACACAGATACGAAACACACATAGAGACGACACATGCATAGAGACGACACACACACACACAAAGACGACACCCAAAGAGAGACGACACACACACACACACACAGAGAGATGGCACACACACACACACACAGAGACGACATACTCAAAGTGACTACTTACACAGAGAGACTACACAAACATACACATACACAGACACGACACACACACAGAGACGATACACAGAGAGAGAATACACAAACACAGAGACGACAAACACACAGAGACAACACACACACACACACAGAGACAACACACACACACATACACACACACACACAGATACGAAACACAAAAAGAGACGACACACACACAGAGACGACACACACACACACACACACACACACACACACATACAAATAGAAAACACACACACACAGACGACACACATACAGAGAAAACACAAAAACAGAGACGACACACTCACATAGAGACGACAAACACACACACACAAAGACTACAAACACAGAGACAACACGCACACAGAGACAACACACACGCACACAGAGACGACACACACACAAAGACAACAAGCACAGAGACAACACCCACACATAGACAACACAAACAGACACAGAGAAGACACAAACATAGAGACGCCACAAGCACAGAGACGACACACACACAGCGACTACAACACACAGAGTGAATACACACTCACAAAGACTACACGCAAACACACACAGCACACACACACACTCACAGACACTAAACGCAAAGAGCGACTACACACGCACAGAGACGACACAAACAAAGAGAAGAAAACAAACAGAGATAACACACACGCATAGAGACGACACACACACACACAGAGACGAAACACACACAGAGATGACATACGCACACAGAGACGAAACACACACATAGAGACGACACATGCACAGGGACGATACACACATAGAGACAACACACACACAGAGACGACGACACACACTCTTAGTAACGACACACACACAGAGACGACACACACAGAGAGAAGACACACTCACAGAGACGACACACACAGAGACCGCACACACACACACACACACACACACAGATGATACACACATACAGAGACGAAACAGCCATAGAGACGACACACGCACAGAGACGATACACACACAGAGTCAACACGCACACAGAGAGACGAGACACATAGACATGAAATGACAAAAACACACATAGAGACAACACACACACACACACACAGAAACGAAACATACATAGAGACGACACACGCAAAGATACAACACACACACACACACAGACAACACACACACAGAGACAACACACAGAGAGAGATTACACACACACAAAGACTACACACTCAAATAAACGACTAACACATATAGAATACACACACACAGAGAAGACAAACACACAGAGAAGAAACAAATCGAGAGAGGACACACACACACACACACAGACCAAACACACACAGAGACAACACACAACAAGAGACGAGACCCAACACACAGATACGACACACACACACAGACGACCCACACACAGAGACGGCACACACACACACACACACAGAGACAACGCACACACACACAGAGACGACATACACAAATAGACTACTTACACATAGAGACGACACACACACACACACACAGAGACGACACACACAAACGAGACACATAGAGAGACTACACACACACACAGAGACCACAAACACACACAGACAACACACACACAAAGACACGACACACACACACACACACACAGAGAAACTACACACACACAGACACGACACCCACACAGAGAAGACACACACACACACACATAGATAAAACACAGACACAGAGACGACACACACACAGAGACAACACACAAACAGAGACGACACACACACATAGAGACGACAAACACACACACAAAAAGACAACAAACACAGATACGACACACGTACACGGACGACACTTACACACACTGACAAAACCCACAGAGACACCACATACACAAAGACAACACATACAGACGCAGAGACGACACACACATAGAGACAACACACTCACACAGACGAAACACACACACAGAGACCACAACGCACAGAGACACCACACAGGCACAGAGTCTACACGCACACCGACCCAGCACACACACACACACACACACAGACGACCCGCACATATCTACGACACACGCACAGAAACGACACACACACAGAGACGACACACACACAGAGAGAGAATAAACCTGAATATAGACGACACACACACACACACACACAGAGAGACGACACACATACGGAGTTCACATACGCACACAGAGACGAAACACACACATAGAGACGACACATTCGCATAGAATATACACACACAGAGACAAAACACACACAGCGACGCCGACACACACACATATCAAACACAAACCACACGAGAAGACACACACATAGAGAGACGACACACGGGCAGAGACGACACACACAGAGACAGCACACACACACACACACACAGATAAGATACACAAATACGGAGAATAAACAGCAATAGAGACGACATACGCATAGTGACGATACACACACACAGACAACACACAAACAGAGACGAGACACATAGTCAAGAAATGACAAACACAAAGAGAGACGACACACACACAGAAACCAAACCCACATAGAGACGACACACGCATAGAGACAACACAAACACACAGAGACAACACCCACACAGAGACGACACCCACACAGAGAGACGACACACACACAGAGACGACACACTCAAAGTAACGACTTACACATAGAGAAAACACAGACACAGAGACGACAAACACACAGAGACGACACAAATACAGATTTGACACACACACACACACACAGAGACGACAAACACACATAGTCGAGACACAACACACAGATACTAAACACACAAAGAGACGACACATTAACAGTGACGACACACACACACACACAGAGTCCACAACAAAAACAGAGACGACACATCCACAGAGATGACACACACATAGAGACGACACACGCACAGACACGACACTCCACAGAGATAACACACACATAGAGACGACACACGCACAGACACGACACACGAACAGAGTCATAGTGAGAGAGATATCCAAAAAGTTGAGTTGATCTAGGTTCACTTAGCGTGGTGCGCCACACTATGTGAACCTAGACCAACCCACGTTTGTCGTCTCTGGGTGGCTGTCTTCTCTCGGTGTAAGTTGTCACGTTGAGTGTGTTGTCTCTGTGTGTGTTTCGTCTATCTGTGTGTGTTGGGTCGGGGTGGGTGTGGTGTGTGTGTGTGTGTGTTGTATCTATTAGTGTGTCGTCTATGTGAGTGTTTCGTATCTGTGTGTGTGTGTGTCGTCTCTATGTGTGTTTGCCATTTCTTGTCTATGTGTCTCGTCTCTCTGTGTGTGTGTTGACTCTGTGTGTGTATCGTCTCTGTGCGTGTGTCGTCTCTGCGCGTGTGTCTTCTCTGTGTGTGTGTGTCGTCTCTGTGTGTGTGTCGTATCTATGTGAGTGGGTCGTAATATGTGTGGGAGTGATGTCAATGTGGTTGTATCGTCACTGTGAATGTGTCGTCTCTATGTGTGTGTTTAGTCTCTGTGTGTGTGTGTAATCTCTGTGTGTGTTTCTGTCTCTCTCTCTCTGTGTTTGTGTGTGTTTGTTTCTTCTCTGTGAATGGGTCGTCTCTGTGTGTGGTTTCTCCTATGTGTGTATGTGGTGTCTGTGCGTGTGTCATCGCTATGTGCGGTTCTTCTCTGTGAGTGTGTGTGTGTGTGTGTGTGTGCTGTGTGTGGGTGCGTTTCGTCTTTGGGCTGGTTTCGTCACGATGTGCGTTGTCGTCTCTGTGTGTGTGTCGTCTCGGTGAGTGTTTCGTCGCTATGTGTGTGTCGTCTCTGTGTCTGTGTGTGTTGTCTCTGTGTGCGTGTTGTCTCTGTGCTTGTTGTCTTTTTGTGTGTGTGTGTGTCGTCTCTATGTGAGTGTCTCGTCTCTGTTTTTGTGTTTTCTCTGTATGTTTGTCGTCTCTGTGTCTGTGTGGTCTCTCTATGTGTGTGTGTGTGTGTGTGTCTTCTCTTTCTGTGTGTCGTGTGTGTGTGTGTTTCGTATCTGTGTGTGTGTGTGTCGTCTCTTTGTGTGTTTGTGTTGTCTCTGTGTGTTTGTCGTCTCTCTCTGTGTGTGTCGTCTCTCTATGTGTCTCGTCTCTGTGTGTTTGTGTGTGTGTGTGTGTGTGTGTGTCGTCTCTATGTGTAACTCGTCACTTTGAGTATGTCGTCTCTGTGTGTGTGTGTGTGCCATCTCTGTGTGTGTGTGTGTGTGTGTCGTCTCTGTGTGTGTGTCGTCTCTGTGTGTGTGTGTGTGTCGTCTCTATGCATGTGTCGTCTCTATGTTTGTGTGTGTGTGTTCTCTCTGTGTGCGTGTTGTCTTGAGTGTCCTTACTAAAAAAAACTACAACATTAAAAAAAAAATTATCATACGACCTAAATTATTTCATCAGATACGCCAGCACTCATAAACGATCCTTTTGAAATTATTCTAAAACCATCAATTCTCAAGGTAAAATTTTGAATAAAACACTTTTATGATATAGGGTGTCCTTACTGAAAAACTAGTCGATTAAAAAAAAAAATTAAATTGATCACACAACCTAAATTATTTCATCAGATACGCCAACACTCATAAGCGAACCTTTTGAAATTATTCTAACAGCATCGATGCTCAAGGTAAAATTTTTAATAAAACACTTTTAGGATATCGAGTGTCCTTACTTAAAAAACTACTAAATTAAAAAAAAAATTAATTTATCATACTACATAAATTATTTCATCAGATACACCAGCATTAATAAGCGATCCTTTTGAAATTCTTCTAACAACCTCAATTCTCAAAGTAAAAGTTGGAAAACGGGCCAATCAGGTGTTACAATCCTTTTGTTTTGCTCAAAATTCGACAAAGCAATGACTGTTAGGCTAGTTTATTTTGCATGATATTTCTAAAGCCAATTACGATCCTTTTGAAATTCTTCTAACAACATCGATTCTCAAGGTAAAAGTTTGAATAAAACACTTTTAGGTTATAGAGTGTCATTACTTAAAAACTACGTAATTAAAAAAAAAATAAATTAAATTTATCATACGACCGAAATTATTACATCAGATACGCAAGCACTCATAAACGATCCTTTTGAAATTCTGCTAATAATATCGATTCTCAAGGTAAAAGTTGGAAAACGGGCCAATCGGGTGTTACAATCCTTTTGTTTTGCCCAAAATTCGACAAAGCAATAACTGCTAGGATAGTTTATTTTGCATGATATTTCTAAACCCAATTAAGATGAAGAAATGCCTTCAAAGTCAAGGCTATAAGAAAAAAAAAGTTCTGGATATTTTTGTCAGTTTGTAGTTTTTACGCACTAATATCAATATCAGTAACGAGCCCCCTCCGAAATACCTTGTTCTTTATGCTACACTTTTGACTTTTCATCACAATTAAATTAGAAAATAAGAATTTTAAACTATAAATAATGAGCATCGTTAAAAAACTAAGACGATTGTAAATTACCCCGTATATGAAGTTCGCTGCCCCCCCCCCCTCCGAAATACCTTTTTCTTTATGTTGGAATTTTACTTTAAATCACAATTAAGTTTAAAAATTAATCATTTTTATTTAATAAGAGACACCAGCACGCATCAGCGATCCTTTTTAAATTATGCTAAAAACCTCGACTCTCAAGGTAAAAGTTGGAAAACGGGCCAATCAGGTGTTACAATCCTTTTGTTTTGCTCAAAATTCGACAAAGCAATGACTGTTAGGCTAGTTTATTTTGCATGATATTTCTAAAACCAATTAAGATGAAGAAATGTCTTCAAAGTCAAGGCTATAAGAAAAAAAAGGTTCTGGATATTTTTGTCAGTTTGTAGTTTTTACGCACTAATATCAATATCAGTAACGAGCCCCCTCCGAAATACCTTGTTCTTTATGTTAGACTTTTGACTTTTCATCACAATTAAATTAAAAAATAAGCATTTTCAACTAGAAATAAGGAGCATCGTTAAAAAACTAAGACGAATGGAAATTACCCCGTATATGAAGTGTGCTGCCCCCCCCTCCGAAATACCTTGTTCTTTGTTTTAGAATTTGACTTTACACCCCAATTAAATTAAAAAATAAGAATTTTTGTTTCATCATAGACGCCAGCACTAATAACCGATCTTTTTTAAATTCTGTTAACAACATCGATTCTCAAAGTAAAAGTTGGAAAATGAGCCAATCAGGTGTTAATATCCTTTTGTTTTACCCAAAATTTGACAAAGCCATAACTGTTAGGATAGTTTATTTTGCATGATATTTGTAGAGCCAATTCAGATGAAGAAATGTCTTCGAAGTCAAGGCTATAAGAAAAAAAAAGTTCTGGATATTTTTGTCAGTTTGTAGTTTTTACGCACTAATATCAATATCAGTACTGAGCCCCCCTCCGAAATACCTTGTTCTAGATGGTAGACTTTTGACTTTTCATCACAAGTAAATTAAAAAATAAGTTTTTTCAACTAGAAATAAGGAGCATCGTTAAAAAACTAAGACGAATGTAAATTACCCCGTATATGATGTGAGCTGCCCCCCCCCCTCCGAAATACCTTGTTCTTTATGTTAGACGTTGACTTTTCACCCCAATTAAATTTAAAAATAAGCATTTTTATTTCATCAGATACGCCAGCACTCATAAACGATCCTTTTGAAATTCTGCTAACAACATCGACTCTCAAGGTAAAAGTTGGAAAACGGGCCAATCAGGTGTTACTATCCTTTTGTTTTGCTCAAAATTCGACAAAGCAATGACTGTTAGGCCAGTTTATTTTGCATGAAATTTCTAAACACAATTAAGATGAAGAAATGTATTCGAAGTCAAGTCTATAAGAAAAAAAAAGTTCTGTATATTTCTGTCAGTTTGTAGTTTTTACTCACTAATATCAATATCAGTACTGAGCCTCCCCCCAACATAACTTGTTCTATATGGTAGACTTTGACTTTTCATCACCATTAAATTAAAAAATAAGCATTTGAACATCGTTAAAAACTAAGACGAATGGAAATTATCTTCGATTCTGAGCAATTTTGTTTCCCCTCCAAAATTGACCCCCCCTCCCCTGCCCTCGGAAATAGGGGAAGGAGGGGCCTCTGAGCCTTGCCCGGGAGGCAGATCCCGCTTATTGTAGATTCTGAGGATTTTTTGTTTTCCCTCCGAAATTGACCCCCCCTCCCCTGCCCTCAGAATTGGGGGAAGGAGGGGCCTCTGAGCCTTACCCTTGATGCAGATCCCGATTTATTTTCTATTGTGAGCATTTTTGTTTCCCCTCCAAAATTGACCCCCCTCCCCTGCCCTCGGAAATAGGGGAAGGAGGGGCCTCTGAGCCGTGCCCTTGTGGCAGATCCCCTTTATTTTCGATTCTGAGTATTTTTGGTTTCCCCTCCAAAATTCACCCCCACCTCCTGCCCTCAGAAATGGGGGACCGAAGGGCCTCTGAGCCTTGCCCTTGAGACCGATCCCCGTTATTTTTGAGTCTGAGTATTTTCGGTTTCACCTCCAAAATTGAGCCCCCCCTCCCCTGCCCTCAGAACAGGGGGCCCGAAGGGCCTCAGAGCCGTCCCCTTGAGGCAGATCCCGTTTATTTTCGATTCTGAGTATTTTTGGTTTTCCCTCCAAAATTGACCCCCCCTTCACAGGATTATTTCTTTAGTTTGATTGCTTAGGTTTCGCTTGGATATCGACGTTTTCTTAAACCATCATGATGATTGGAAATGTTAATCTCTGTGCGGGAAACGGACTGATCGTGGCTTACCCCGGCATCTGTTCATTGAGGACCGTTATCAGTTTAGCTAATACGGCTGGAATGGGGTAGACGTTATCCGAGTGGTTGTGGAAATACTTTATGACACAGTTATTGTAGTTGTTATTACCATTATTGAAAGCAAAGTATAATCATTAAAGGAACAAGCACTGACAAAATTCTCGTAATGTGACACCGCGTGCCTCTCGACGCAAAATGCTGTACCTGTGTTGCCATCGTCATTAGGATCAACCTATTTTGCCCCCCTCCCCTAAAAAATCCTGGATCCGCCCCTGTGCAGATTGAAACCATAGGTCATCTCATTCAGAAGAGAAGAAGCACTCAAGTTCACGGCATTCACCTAACACAGTGGTCAGCAGCCATTTTAGTAAGAGACTCAAATATAAACAATGGGACGATTATTTAATATCTGACAACAATAAATGTTTATTAATGTATCAAACCTATATCATAGATTTAGACCTTAACTCAATTACGAGTGCCGCAATTGCCCCAACCCACAAATATCACTATTTACGTTAGTTCTAGCCCAGGATGAAAGGATGATAAACTTTCTATCTACAAGTAAAATGAATCATTTTATGCAATTCTGAAAAAAAAAGATAACTTATTCAGAATGAGGAGATTCACCAAATCACCTTGGGTGCTTTTTGTTTTGGGTGGCTTTTCCAATGCAAGTGTCATTACAGCTTAATTTTTAGCTGGTAAGATTTGATACACAGAAAGATGATTTTGTCGACCTTTAGACGCCGGAAGTGAAGTGTCTGTTTATTAAAATAGGTGACTGCTTGTCTGTCTCTTAAGAGACAGACAAGCAAAAATTGTAAATTGTCATATATTTACGATAATTTTTGTCCCCTTAATTCATTGAAAATAAAAAAAAAGTTTCGTTCAATTTAAATCAAGACTTTTTACTAGTTTTTACTAGATTTCGGGAAATTTACTAGATCTAGTAAAATCCTACTGACGGTGGCAACCCTGTTTCTGTGTATCAAATCTTACCAACTAAAAATGAAGCTATAATGACACAGACACCTGGATTTGTGATATATATATATATATATATATATATATATATATATATATATATATATATATATATATATATATATATATATATATATATATATATATATATATATATATATATATATCCAAAAAAAGGATTTTTGAACTTGTAGTTTTCCGGAATTTTCAATCATACTATGAAAACGAAAGAAAAGAGAAAAAAGAAAAAAGATTGTTAAAAGCGTATTGATTATCCTCCTATAGTAAAAATTGATGCTTGACGGTGGGCGTGCAGCGTAGCCGCACGCGCAAAATTTTTTTTGAGCATTTACTAAAAACAGATGCGATTTAGTAAATTTTTCCTCTCTGATTTAGTAAATTCTTCCAGGTCAGGGTGGCAACCCTAGATTGTATTCATGCATTTAAATTTAGATATTGGATACAGCTTATGAAAAAACTGAAAAACTAAAAAAAAAATTTTCAGCATTTAGTAAAAACAGATGCGATCTAGTAAACTTTTCCTCTCCGATTTAGTAAATTCTTCCAGGTCAGGGTGGCAACCCTGTGCTGTGCTACTTAATCGCTCCGAGCCAATCTATTCTCCTAAGTTGAATTGAATTGTGTAACTACGGTATTTAGTTGCCAGGTTCGCATAGGTATGGAGTCGTCTCCGGAGATGCGGACAAAGGGTCACTTTTTGTGTGTGGAGAGGATAGGTTTTGTCAGTACTTGTTCCGTAGGTGATTCTGCTTTGGAAAAAAGTTAATCTAAGATAAAAATCCAATAAAGATTGATCCAAGTAGAAGATTGCTAACTTTTAAACCGCTCTTGAGCATAAAATTTTGAAACGAAAATGTGATGTAATTTTAAATAAGAAAAAAACCTTCAATGATAGACCCGCAAGCTAAAGTGTGTTACAAAAAGGTGTATAAAATTCTCCCTCTGCAGGACGGTGATCTCTAAAATTCTTTGGGTTTTGAATGTGAAACCTTGCAAAATAGATCTTATACTGAAAGGAAGCACAATAAAAGTATATTGTCACAGCTTTGCTCATTATATATTTATGAGTTTCATAACATGTTTTCTAAATAATTAAGAAAAATATAATGTATATGGATTAGAATTCTAACAAAATGATAGTAATCCAATTTTCAAAATTCAATACAGAGAATAAGAATTAAATTATGTTGATTTGTCAAAATAATACAGTACAGAATTAACATATCACATTGGTAATACATTCCCAAACAATGTTTTTGACCCTGGATTCATTACTGAAAGTTTCATAGTCCTAACCACATTTTGAAATAGCAAAAAGTAGCTTCTCTAGAATTTTACCATAATAAGAATAATTTAGTTAATTGTTAAAAATAGAGTGGTAATAAGTGTATTATTTCAGTTCCTGACAGATATGTGGTTACGGAGCTAGAAATAATGCCGCAACAAGTGTTGCTGTATGCAAGATGGTGTTGAGAGTTATTTCTGTTCACTTTAGTGCTAGGTTCTATTCTTGTAAGTTGCCCACGCTGTTTGGTGTAATATAACATCTGTTTTACTTATACCATTTCCATGGGGAAATGGGTACTGTGCTCCTTTTTTTTAAAATATTTTTTTGCGAATCGCATTGATTTTTCGAAATGGCACTAGTTTAATCATTGGGCTGTATACATTGGTTGGACAGCATTTTTAAAGAATTATCAAATGCTTTCATAGGATGTATCCTCACGGATTGATTCGTACAATCGTACAGAGTTGTTTCTTGAGTGTTCTTGCCTATTCGAACCGGCCTTTGATCAATAAGTTCGAGGTGTTGCCGTGGCAAGCGTTGGCAGAAGGGAAAACAGGACTTGTATTCATTTACTTGTTAAAGTCATGCTGGTTTATCCATTAATAATTTAATTTTTCATTCATTTGTGTAGGTAAGCTGCGTGGTATGCAGGAGTCGACGACTGTAGCTACTCTTCCACCTTCTATAGTCGATGGTCACGCTATTTGTCGGAGAGTGTATGAAGCTGCAAATGTCTCTTCTATTCCTTCTTCGGATCATTTAATATTCAGGTATGGGATAATAACTAAAATTAGGTCTTTCTTTTAAATAAAGGGATTATAATTGCTAATTAAGCCAATTATGACCAATTTCGGCTCTTAAATATATTTGTCTGAGGGGAGTTGAATGACAAATAGCTTGAAATGTATTAATTTTTTATTATAACAAAATATACTTCTTTTTACTGCGTAATTTACCTTAGGATTGACTAGGCTCTCTGAAGTTAGGGGATATGAGTTTAAGCTATTTGTGGTAATGATGATCATGTGTTAGCTATTTTACCTTGAATTGCCTGGAGATTATGCTTTAGCTTTCCTAAATAACCAAAAAAGGATCAAAATGTGACAAAATTAATCTAGAGCTTAAAAGGAATAAGATTAAATTTTTATTCGTTTACTGTTAAATAGTATATTTTAATTGTAAAATTTTTAAAATTTTTCTTATAAAAAAAAACACGGTGATTTTTATAGTTTGTAGTTTTGCTCACTTCTCAAACGGAAAAATTTCGTTGCACTTTGTTTCCCAACAAAAAGTGTCATTTTTAGGAAACAGACCAGCCATTTCTAAAAATAAGTTGGGGCAGCTGCATTTTTGTATTGTTTTTTTTTCTCTTTGTTCTCTTTTGTAATCGAAAGTAATTTGGGTTCAAACTGGCTAAACACAAGAAAATGTTTTTTTTAAACAAGGAAATCGCAATGAAAAGGAGGTATAATATGAGCCAATGAAACGATATAAAATACAAATATTTTGGTCGAAATATTGTTTGAATTAAGGGAAAAATCCAATAAAAGTCCACTAGGCACTATAAAAGAGAAACCTTAGAAAAAACATTAATAATTTTTCAGTGTTTCTTTAGTGTTTATTTAGTGTTTGAAATACTGTGTGTTGAAATATAGTGTTTGAAAAAGTAAGATTGGGGCTTTTATTTTCATATTTACCTGTGTATGTTTATCTGTTTACCTTGATTGCGTAAATTTGTGTTTATGACAATCATCCAAAAAAAAGATTCCAGAGATTGGGACAAAGGTTAAAAAAAAAAAATCTGTTCGTGAATTTGATGTATTTTCTTAGTATTTCACTAAGTTTGACTTTTTTCCTTCCTTCAAGGTCTGGACTCTCCTATTTATTCAATGTTTACAATAAAAGGGCAGTAATTCCAATAGAAGAGTAATATTAATAGCAGGTAATTTATTGTTTTGGTCGAGCACAATCAATTACTGGGCTAATTTCCTTAAAAGGTTGTTTTTTAATTAAAGCATTTAAAAAATAAGGATAAACATAATGTTTTGTAATGTAGGTTTTTTTTTCGGGGAAATATTAATTTTTTGTATTATGTTTATATTTCGGGATTTTATTTTTTTCTTGTGTATTTATGGGGTGGTTGGGGCAATATATATCCCTTTTAATTTTAAAAACTTAAATATAAGGAAAATATTTACAATATATTGGTAAAGTCAGTAGAACGACATTTAGTGTTTTGAATAAACATTATCCACTCTTGTGTTAGTAACGCTAAAAACGATGGGCTGAAAACCAATGTACAAAATGTCAGGGATTTGGATAAAGGTTTCAGATTAAGATTTTTAATCAGGTAAATATCATGTTTTTCCAAATAGTTCAATATTTTAGGTTGTTCCTTATATTTCTTTTAGTGTGTGTGTAAAGGATTTAGTCCTCTAAATATTTCGTTTATAACTAAAATTGAGAAGTAATGATGGGTGATATGGGACGCCCATTCCATCGATCGATATCGGATAAATACCATCTTTCCTTGTATGTAACTTTACTTTTACCCATTTCCATTGTTCTTTAAAATATCTAACAGCTTGTTCACGTTTCTTGAAATATCTCGCAATTTCATGTTTTTCATAGAAAATATAGGAAAAGACCAAAAATATTTTTATGTCAAGAAACTGAGACTCTCGCAGAAAAAACTGTAAACCTGCCTAGATTTATACAAAGGGCGATATTTGTGTTTCGAAAATATCGATAATTTCTAAGACTATCGAGCAATTGCCTTGACATTGACAATGGCCTCTAATGTTAAAGTAAAAAGTAGTTTTATTTTTTTTAATTTTAGGCAGTGAAAATTGTCCCAATAGGACAATTTTGCAGTGAGTAATACCACTGGCAGATATTTTTGTAAAAATAGCATGACGCTTTTTCAGCGTGTCAGCAATTTTGGGTTAACTGGATACCAAAGACTACATTCATTGCTTCCTTCAATTAACATTTTATATTTCTCTGATTGGCAATTTTCCCTTTTGGCCCCTCCTGTCTTACACCTTATACATGTAAGGTTTTTAAGACATTACGAGAGGTATTTTGCCTTAGAATCGATTAGTTTAACCTGGACCTGGGAACCCTAGGCTTAGTAGTAATTTTCCTAGGAATAAGGAATACTTTGAATAGGACTAAGAATAAGGGTTTTTTTGCTGCCAATATACTGAGGTAGTTATACATGCTAGGCTATAATAGCCTTCTTAGCTGTTCTAAATCGGATAAGGGTGTAATGTAGTCTCTTACTTGTACTCCTACGCATATATTTCTGATAGACTGTTTTGCTAGTGTGTTGTTTAATCTTCTTTTTTTTTTTCATTTTCAGGTTTGGGGGTCAAACAGTATCGTCGCAAACTCTTGTCTTGATGACACTGAAAGCTGAAGCTCCAAAAGTAACAGTGATAGTGAATTGTGAAAAGATTATAATAGGTCAAATGTTAGCCAATCAGGTTAAAGAAGCTCTAGACAAACCCTAAATTTCGATGTTATTCCTGCATCATTTTATATCGGTATTTGGTATTTTTAAGTAATACGTTTCACATTGTAACAGTTCTGCCAGATGAGATGTTTTTACCTCATTGGGGCTTGTTTTTTTTAGGTGGTTGCTTACTGAATTCGTCTAATCAGCGCGTTTTTTTCGAAGTGAATTATATTGAAAAAAAATCTACTTTTGGTATATTTTCGTCCGAAAAATGGTTCTCTCGTGCATTTTTCGTGTTTATGGCTACGCTATCATTTCCTAGGTATCTGAAAAATCTGCCTTTTAAGCAGTTTTGTCAGATTTAGCTAATGATAAGTCTAGTTTTGAAGCAGTAGCACTAAGATTTAACTAATTCTGATGGTTGATGTTAAAGGCGTTCTGAATTGGATTTGAATTAGAAGGTTATGATTTTATATATTTGCAGTGTTGTCAATATCCAAAAATAATCAATTCAATTAAATATAACAATACTCTGGGTCAAGCAATTTTAACTAGTTATAGTAGCAAACATTGATAATTCATAGACAGATACCCGTTCATTAACACGAGACTGCAACAATATTTAGGGGGGGGGGACAAAGTGGACAAGATGAAAGCAGGGGAGTCTATAAGCGGGCTATTATTTTTCCCTATCTAAACATACAATATGCCAAAAAAAAGAACTGATATTTCAAGTGTAAACCTAAATCTATTTGCAATTTTATTTATCTAATACAGAGCTAATTATCAGCTCTTACCGTTAATGTTCTATTTAATTTTTTTTCTTTCAATTTCACACGTTTAATCTAAAATTAATACTTGTCAGATTGGATAATTATGACCTATTCAAATAGAAAAATTTCATCCCTAGTTTACAAGCAGCCAAAGAGTTTTATAGTCTCCTTATGGGATTTATATCTGCTGTATAATACGGAACTCGGTGTTTAATTTCACGTGGAGCACCTGTCCGCAGGGAGCAGAATCCCCTTCCGTTGATAGAATTATGCAAGAGTTTTTTTTGTAATAATCCAAATAAGAAGAAGAACAATATCCTTACCTGCTAGGTTCTGGCTCTATCAAACTCTTGATATTAATAAAATTTTCATAATGAATGGGTCGGAAACATGTTAATTGATACTGATCTCCTGATTCCATCCCTTCGGCCGGAAGTGCAATGTGTGGTAGGGGGCAAATCATTCGACCTTTCCGTTTTTTCGTGCCAGATTTCTCCAGGTAACTATTCAGAGCTGGGTCAACACTAGTTGAGCTTACAAAGCTTACACAACTGACCCCCGTTCCTAACCAAAAAACCAGCGACACCTGGACTCTAACCTCTAACCTCAGGATTTAAAGTCCGGAGCACTAACCACTCGGCTAGGACGGTGCAGGGTTGCCAAATTCCGACGTGAAAAAAGAGTGCAAATAAAGGCCAAAAAAGAGTGCAAGTTGATAAATCGTGTACAAGCTAAAAAATTGCGCCCCTCTCACCGTTCTCACCATTCGTACGCCATTTACACATAATTATCAGTTATCATTCGATCGACAAATATATTATCTTTAAATTTTTTAATTGTATTTAAAATGGTTAGGAAATCAGCCTCTAAATAGTAAGTTTGATAGTGATTATCATTCTTTTTTTAACTTAAAAGGTAATGCTCTGCTGAAATTTGCAGATGTTTATTTTGATTGCTTAGATCTTTAATTGAACTATAGTTGACTGCATAAAATGTTTAGTTAAAGTTTTATCTCCATTTTATCCAAGTGTTTTGAAAGGAATATAAAAGGTTCAAGTAACTAGTCGTGAACTATAGCTGACTTCACTGTAGTCAAGTCAAGTACCGTACCCTAGCACAGTGAAAAAAAATGGAAGCAGAAACAAAACGGATTTATCATCCTTCAAAACCGCACACAAAATTGCGTGTTTATTGCATTTTTATTTGCATTTTATCACGTCGTGCCTCAGTGTCACCCAGCAAATTTGTAAACCGCTGAAGAAGAGGCACAAGAGTGTCCACATCTCCAGATAAGGCAGCATTTGGACTTTAGCAATTGAGATTTGCTAAATTGCTTAGGTCATTGTAGTCAATCCGTTTGCTCATTTGTAAGCACAATTCCAAAAAAAAAATCATACAGCTCATCTGGATGCTGTGAACCGTGCTGAACACTCAATAGGCCAGTGTTTTGCAGCTTCTCATGGGGCACAGTGCATTTGGTCCCAACTTTATACAATCACGTGCAATCTGGCACATATTCTTTTAACAGTACACCAAGACTTTTTTGACGTCCAGTGTTAACATTGGCATTGTCAAAGGCAATCGCCATCAAGTTTTGCAAAGGTATTCCTAGGCTTTCAAAATGTCCAAGTATTAGACACTTCTGGCGAAAGCCCCATAAAGTCTTCTCGAACTGCATCTTTGGAGTCTCTGTACTTTGCTATAAGGACCAAGACCTTCTGCCAAGATTTATCGGTAGATTTGTCAACTAATGAAGAGATATGAGCTTTCTTCAGTTCACAAGACAGCACACCTCTTTCAACAGGGGCAATGACGTGTTTAATTATCCCACTAGTTTTAGTTCTGCCCTGATTTTTGCTTTTTGCAAAGTTCTGAGTCTCCAAAAGCATTTTTCAGGACTGGGATTTAAAGTGCCCATTTCTGTAATGGGAATGTCTTCCAAGACGACCCACGACGTAAGCTTCAAGCTGACTTCAATTATAGACTCAGCATGTTATTTTTTGGGAAGGGGTTCATAATGCAGCATTGATGTCTGATTGTTCTGAACCCTTCTCTTGTGGAAGTTTGTTCTAAGATGGTGCCTCACGTTTACCACACATCCGATTATGTCTTTATAACACATTTTATAAAGTGTGTACACTTTATAACACACAGTAAGCTAAGTCCTGGCATCATTTAAAACACGATCAGAAATTAAATAAAAAAAGCTAATTTTCTCAACTGAAAGTAAGGAGCAACATTAAAACTTCAACCGAAAAAAAATTACAACGTATATGAAGGGGTTTGCCTGCTCCTCAACACCTCACTCTTTCCGTTAAAGTTTGAATTTTGTCCCAATTCTTAAAAAAAAAACTCCTGAAACACTAGGGTCGTTTAAGTAAAAAAATAAAATTAATAAAAAAAAAAAATCGGAAATTTAGCGGGGGTGGGGATGGGGGGATACTCTTAAAATAAGTGTTAATTTCTGTTCGGTTAAATTTTTAATGTTTCTACTTAAATTTAAGTTGAAAAAACTTCCTGTTTTTTTAAGTGTTAAAAACTAAGGCTGAAATGAGTATGCAAAAAAGGAGAAAGGCTTGGACAGAAATACTAGGCACCTTTTTTCTCCTTTGACAAGATTACTTGCTTACTGTATTAGCTCTCGGGAATGTTAAAAGGGGTGATTAGCCTATTGTACAATTAGCTTTGCTTTAAATTGAGAATATAAGCACTTAGTACTTCTGCCAAGCTTTGTCCATAAGCAAAGCTTGGCAAAGACAAAGATGTTTTAAACTAAATCCTACTTAAAATTCAGCAAGTGAAATGGATGTGGATGATTTTAATGCCTGGCCACAGTTTGCCCCCTCCCTCAACTGAAATTTCGATTATCTAAGATATGTATTTACTCATTAGGGGGGGGGGCTTGCAAATTTCATTTCTGACACAAAGAAATATTAAATTTAGATTCAGGATGCAATACTAAATATACAGGTAAGTTGGAACTTTAACCCCATCCCCACCCTAATGTGCAAGTATATACCATGAATCGGCATATTTGGGTCGGGTGAAGGGAATTTGAGTCAAAAACGATTCTTAAATTTAGAAAGAGAAAAGAAAAGGCATCAAGTGATATGTTCACTTTTTTCATAGGCCAAAAATATTAACTACCCAATATTCACCCATTTTTTATTGCCATTTTCAATTTGCTCGAATATTTTTGGCCCTGGATTCATTTCTGAAAGTGTCCTTCACCTAACTCAACTGCTTTACAAGATAGCAGGAATTGTCTAAAATCTAAACTACAATTTTAGGCTACCCTATATTTTCCTAATTTACCCTTTTATATCATTTTGATAGTATGGGTCCATCCAAAGCAAATTCTTGGACCCCGGCTGGAAAGATGTTTGTTTCAGAAAAAAACGGCTATCACAAGGAGATATGGGTCATTCACGCTTTAAAATGGTGCACAGGCCTAAAGTCTTTGCTGAATTTTATCAATTTGAGAGTAGATTTTGAAAAGTTTTATTTTCGTTGTTGCTTCTACATCGCTTTACTTCATGTTTCATACTCACTTTTCCATTTCCATGAAGAATAGTTTTGCCCGACAGCTTTCAACTTCTTTCTATAAAACTTGATTTGAATTTACTACGTTTTCACTGGTTATCTATGCTTTGGTCTAATTCTTGGTAAATGGCTGAAAAAACGAGAAAGACGCGTGGGAGACGGCCCAGGCATAGATAACAGAGATCATACCGGCTAGCTGCTCTATCTTTTGCACTTAAATAGTTTAATTTTAATTTTTTATTTCGCTTAATTCTTTGTCTATCATCATTTAATAAAAGTGTGCAAAAAAGAGTGCAAAGAGCAAATAATGGGCAAAAAGAGTGCAAATCCAGTCCGTGGTGTGAAAGAGTGCAATGAAAAAAAAGAGTGCATTTCACACGAAAAGTATGCAAGTTGGCAACCCTGGGACGGTGTTAGAATTGGTAAAGTGGACACTTGCACAGCCTTATATATCTTGAAAAGGAGGGAAAATCGAGAAATTCAATTTTAATCAAATAGACCCGCAAAAGCAATTATGTGGGGCTTATTAGAAGTGTATGCCAAGTAAAAAAAACAACAATAGATGAAATATCAGCAAAAAATTGGCTAAAAGCATAGCCTATGGCACCAAAGAGCTTAAGAAGGTGTTTAACTTTCGTACGAAGGTGTAAATGTGTTTTGAAACCAACAGATCGTTAATATTTGAATTTTTAGCTTCGTAAAATTTGAATAATAAGCTACCCGGATTATTCTGGCGGTTCAATGTCGCAGCATTGACCAAAGTATGGTTGGTAATATTCTAAAAACATGATAACTTTGAAACAACCAAAAGAACATAAGGTTTTAATGTTCATATAATATTTTCAGGGGAGAAAATGTTTAACTTTTGATATCCTTACTACCTTAGCTGTTAGATACCAAATCAGCTTTGTCTTAAAGTGAATAGGCCTTAATCTTAACGCTGCTCAACAGGCAGACCTCATCTTGATCGCATTATTTGCCCTGCCAGGAGAAGGTCCAGCTTAGACTGGACTGTCAATCGGAGCATTCGAATTTTCCAATGCTGTCTAATCATAGCCGGCTTTCCAAAAACAAACCACTTATAAAAAATGCTTATGCCAGGGTGAATGATATCGCTCAAGACAATATTTAAGTCTTTTTTATGCTGTTACTATTTCTATAAAACTTCTTGAAAGGATTTTTTTTTGAAAAATTTGATTTGACGTTCACTTACATGATATCATCAATGATATCAATCAATACAAGGCTTAAGACTTATTGTCAAACTTACTGAAATACTAAGAAAATACATCATCCTCACGAACAGACTTTTTTTTTTAACCTTTGTCCCAATCTCTGGAATCTTTTTTTTGCATGCTTGTTATCAACACAAATTTTATCTAAACAAAATTTACGCAATCTAAACGAGGGTAAACAGATAAATAGCCACAGGTAAATATTAAAATAAAAGCCCCTGTTTTACTTTTTCTAACGCTATATTTCAACACACAGTGTTTCAAACACTGAATAAACACTGAAAAATTATTAATGTTTTTTCTAAGGTCTCTCTCTTATAGTGCCTAGTGGACTTTTATTGGATTTTTTCCTTAATTCAAACAAAAATTTTGACCAAAATATTTGGCTTCCTTTTCTTTGCGTTTTCCTTGTTTCAACAAAACAGTTCCTTGTGTCCAGCCAGTTTGAATTCAAATTATTTTCGATTACAAAAGAGAACTAAGAGAAAAAAAAACAATACAAAAATGCAGCTGCCCCAACTTATTTTTAAGGAATGGCTTGTCTGTTTCCTAAAAATGACACTTTTTGTTGGGAAACAAAGTGCAACGGAATTTTTTCCGTTTGAGAAGTGAGCAAAACTGTGTTTGTTCTTAGAAGAAATAGTTTAAAATTGTTCCACTGAAATTATCCTATTCCACAGTAAACGAATCAAAATTTTATCTTCTTCCTTTTAAGCTCTAGATTAATCTTATCATATTTTGACCCTTTTTTGGTTATTTAGGAAAGCTAAAGCATAATCTCCAGGCAATTCCAGGTAAAATAGTTACCATATGATCATTGTTACCACAAATAGCTTAAACTTATATCCCCTAGCTTCAGAGAACCTAATCAATCCTGAGGTAAATTAGGTAGTAAAAAGAAGTAAATTGTGTTATTATTAAAAATTAATACATTTCAAGCTATTGGTCATTCAAAAAACCCCAGACAAAAAATATTTAAGAGCCAAAATTAGTTGTAATTGGCTTAAATAGCAATTATTATCCCTTTATTTTGAAAAAGAAAGACCTTATTTTAATTATTATCCCATACCTGAATATTAAATGATCCGAAGAAAGAATAGAAGAGAGATTTGCAGCATCATACACTCTTCGACCAATAGCGTGGCCATCGACTACAGAAGGTGGAAGAGTAACCAAAGTTGTCGACTCCTGCATACCACGCAGCTTACTTACACAAATGGGTGAAAAATTAAATTAATAATGCATAAACCAGCATGACTTTAACAAGTAAATGATTATACTTCCTGTTTTCCCATCTGCCAACGCTTGCCACGGCAACATCTAGAACTGATTGATCGAAGGCCGGTTCGAATAGGCAAGAACACTCAAGAAACAACTCTGTGCGATTCTACGAAGCAATCCGTGAGGATACATCCTATGAAAACATTTGATAATTCTTTAAAGATGCTGTCCAACCAATGTATACAGCTCAATGATGAAACTTCCTAAGTGCCATAAGGCTAAGTGCCATTTCAGAAACTCAATGGGATCCGCAAAATATCTAAAAAAAAACGAACAGAGTACCCTTTCCCCATGGAAACGGTATTAGTAAAAACAGATGTTTGGTTACACCACAGAGCGTGGGTAACTTACAAGAACAGAAACTAGCACTAACGTGAACAGAAATAACTCTCAACGCCATCTTGCATACTGCAGCACTTGTTGCGGCATTATTTCTAGCTCCGTAACCATTTTTCTGTCAGGATCTGAAATCATACACTTATTACTACTCTATTTTAAACAATTAACTAAAATTATTCTTATTATGGTAAAATTTTAGAGAAGCCACTTTTTGCTATCTCGAAAAGGGGTTAGGAATATGAAACTTTCAGTAATGAATTCAGGGCCAAAAACTTTCTCTGGGAATGTATTGCTAAGATGCTATGTTAACTCTCTAATGATTTATGTTGACAAAACGCCATACTTTAATTTTCAGTTTCTGTATGTAGTTTTGAAAATGCAATTCCTATCATTTGAGTAGAATTTTAAGCCATATCCATGAGTTTTTTTCTAAATTTATAAAGTATCTTTGCAGATCTTTTGAATTATACCGAAGCATGTTTATACCTATTTTTACGTGAATTTATGCTTGCTACCGGTATTTATATAATGAGGCGAATTTATATGTGCTACTAGTCTCTACTAGTCTTCAGAACAAAAAGAACTATTTGTCATACCAAAAGATTGTAAAATGCAAAATTCTTACGGATTTTGTTCACAGAAATAATCACAGTTTTCATTTTATTCATTTCCAGATATTGTATATTTTTAGACTTCAAAGAAAAACAAAAAATTAGTTTTAAAAAAATGTACTTTCCTACAGAGCATTTAAGACTATTTTGTACCAAAGCACCAAAAACGGATGGAATTCACAAGATTTTTGCCTTTAGCATCAATTACAGTCCAAATTTTTAGCATGAATTTTCTTTTACTACAGAATATTAGGTGACAAGTGTAAGCCTTTTGTTTTTGTTACCTATAACTATCCACTAACTGTATCAAACAGTTCGTGGTAACGAAATGTAAGTAAGGAGTGATCCGGCTCAATAGTGACCGAAACTCTAAAAACCAGAATTGTAACACCAATAGATACATCAATAGAATCAGATTGTTATGTTGATTTCAAATATAAAAGCTTCATTAAGCTTAGTCTTACCCATCAAAAGTTACGCGCCTGAGAAAATTTGCCTTATGTTTGGAAAAAGGGGGAAACAATACTTAAAAGTCATAGAACTCTAATGAAAATCCCACCATCAGATTCAACGTATCAGAGAACCCTACTATAGAAGTTTCAAGCTCGTATCTGCAAAAATGTGGAACTTTGTATTTTTTGCCAGAAGAAAGATCACGGATGCGGGTTTATGTATATCTATTTTTTTTTTCCAAGGGGTGATCGTATCGACCCAATAGTCCAAGATTATCGTGAGAGGGCTCATCTGAACGGAAATTAAAAGCTCTAGTGCCCTTTTTAATTGACCAAAAAATCGGAGGGCAACTTTGCCCCCTCCCATGCTCATTTTTTTCCCGAAGTCACCCAATCAAAATTTTGAGATAGCCTTTTTGTTCAGCATAGTCGAAAATCTACTAAATATGTCTTTGAGGATGACTTAATCCCCCACAGTTCCCGGGGAAAGCGCTGTAAGTTATGAACTTTGCCCATTGTTTACACATAGTTTTGGTTAATGGGATGTATACAGACGTTTCAGGAGGGATTTTGTTCTGGTGTGTGTGTGGGGGGGGGGCGGGGTCAGAGGAGAAGGTTACGGGGGAGGATCTTTCCATGGGGTATGTAACCTTGGGGGAAGGAACATTTCTATGAAAGGGGTGCTGGATTTCCCAGGATTATTTAAAAAAACTTCAAAAATTAAATTGAAAAAAAAGTTTTTTCAACTGAAAGTAAGGAACAACATTAAAACTTAAGGCGAACATAAATTATTACGTATATGAGGGGGTTCGTTCCCTACTCAATACCTCAACCTTTACGCTGTAGTTTTTTTAGTACTTTCAAAAGAGCTATCTATTCTACATCCTTTATCCCGGGTACATAGGATAAAATTGACGAAATCTAAGTGTCAGAGTGAATAAATTGTTTGATCAACATCTTTTGCCAGATACATCGAATAAAATTGACAAAATCTAAGTGTCAGAGTGAATAATTTTTTTTTATCAACATACCTTGTCAGATACATCAGATAAAATTGACAAGATCTAAGTATCAGAGTGAATAAATGCTTTATCAACATCCTTTGTCGGATATGTCGGATAAAATCGACAAAATCTAAGTGTTAGAGTGATTAAATTCTATATCAACATCCTTTTCCCGGGTTCATTGGATAAAATTTACAAAATTTAAGTGTCAGAGTGAATAAATTCTTTTATCAGCATCTATTGTCAGATACATAGGATAAAATTAACAAAATCTAAGTGTCAGAGTGAATAATTTTTTTTTATCAACATTTTTTGTCAGATGGATCGGATAAAATTTACAAAATCTAAGTTTCAGAGTAAATAATTTTTTTATCAACACTTCTTGTCAGATAAATCAGATAAAAGTGACAAAATCTAAGTATCAGAGTGATTAAATTCTATATCAACAGCTTTTTCTCGGATACATAGGATAAAATTAACAAAATCTAAGTGTCAGAGTGAATAAATTTTTTTTATCAACATCTTTTGTCAGATACATCGGATAAAATTGACAAAGTCTAAGTATCACAGTAAATAAATTCGCTTTTAACGTCTTTATCGGATACATCAGATAACATTCGTAAAACCTAAGTTCTATTCATTTTGACTTTATGCATCGTTTTGTTGAATTTAGGTTAGATCGGTTATAGATGGCAGCGCACGAGATATATGCAAAATGCAGAGAGAGAGATATGCAGAGAGATATGCAAAAAGTTGGGTTAATTTAGGTTCACACAGAGTGGCGCGCAACTCTAAGTAAACCTGAATTGACCCAGCTTTTTCCATATCGCTCTCACTATGACTGTGTGTCTGAGCGGGTGTGCTACCATCTATAACCGGTCTAACCTAAATTCAACGTAACGATGCATAAGGTCAAAACAAATAGAACTTGGATTTTTATGAATGTTATCTGATTTATCCGATAATGACGTTGAAAACAAATTTATTCACTCTGATACTTAGATTTTGTCAATTTATCCGATGTTTCTGACAAAGGATGTTGATAAAAAAATTTATTCATTCTGACACTTAGATTTTTTCAATTTTATCCGATTTATCTGACAAAAGATTCTGATAAAAAAATTTATTCACTCTGACACTTAGATTTGTCAATTTTATCCTATGTATCCGAGAAAATAATGTTGATATAGAATTTAATCACTCTGATACTTAAATTTTGTCAATTTTATCCGACATATCGGACAATGGATGTTAATAAAAAATTTATTCACTCTGATACCTAGATTTTATCAATTTTATCCGACATATCCGACAGAGGATGCTGATAATGCATTTATTCACTCTGATACTTAGATTTTATCAATTTTATCCTATGTACTCGAGAAAAGAATGTTGATATGGAATTTAATCAATCTGATACTTAGATTTTGTCAATTTTATCAGACATATCCGAGAAAGGATGTTGATAAAGCATTTATTCACTCTAACACTTAGTTTTTGTCAATTTTTTCCATTTTATCTGACAAAGAATAATTGATAGAAAAATATTATTCACTCTGACACTTAGATTTTGTCAATTTTATCCGAAATATCCGACAAAATATGTTGATAAAAAAATTCATTCACTCTAACACTTAGATTTTGTCAATTTTATCCTATGTATCCGAGAAACGGATGTTGATATAGAATTTAATCACTCTGATACTTAGATTTTGTTAATTTTATCCGATATATCTGAAAAAGGATGTTCATAAAGCATTTATTCACCCTGATACTTAGACTTTGTCAATTTTATCTGACATATCGGACAAAGGATGTTGATAAAGCATTTATTCACTCTGATACTTAGATTTTGTTAGTTTTCTCCGATATATTTGACAAAAGCTGTTGATAAGAAAATCATTCACTCTGATACTTAGATTTTGTCAATTTTATCCGATATATTTGACAAAAGATGTTGATATGAAAATTCATTCACTCTGAAACTTAGATTTTGTTAATTTTATCCTATGTATCCGAGAAAAGGCTGTTGATATAGAATTTAATCACTCTGATACTTAGATTTTGTCAATTTTATCTGATTTATCTGACAAGAAGTGTTGATAAAAAAATTATTTACTCTGAAACTTAGATTTTGTAAATTTTATCCGATCCATCTGACAAAAAATGTTGAAAAAAAAAATTATTCACTCTGACACTTAGATTTTGTTAATTTTATCCTATGTATCCGAGAAAAGGTGTTAATATAGAATTTAATCACTCTGATACTTAGATTTTGTTATTTATTCACTCTGGCACTTAGATTTTGTCAATTTTATCCTTTGTATCCGAGAGAAGGATGTTGATATAGAGGCAAATTATTTGGGAATTTAAAATTATGAAATTTTTTGATTCTTTACGTACAGGATTTATCACTGAGAAAGGGGGGAATTTTTCAACCCACATGGGTTCCAAAAGAGTAAGGGCGTCAATGTGAAACGCTAGTGAATTTTGAGGAGCACATTTCTTACTAAATCAAATGACGCTATGGACAAATGGCTGATAAGAAAGGCGTATCTGTAATACCTTAGGAATAGCTAAGGATTTCACTTGAAACTTTCAGGCCACTAAAATTGACAAAATCTAAGTGTCAAAGTGAATAATTTTTTTTATCAATATCTTTTGTAAGTTACATTGGATAAAATTGACAAAATCTAAGTGTCAGAGTGAATCATTATTTTTTATCAACATATTTTGTCAGACACATCGGATAAAATTGACAAAATCTAAGTATTAGAGTGATGAAATTCTATATCAACATCCTTTTCTCAGATACATAGGATAAAATTGACAAAATATAAGTGTCAGAGTGAATAAATTTTTTTATCAACATCTTTAGTCAGATACATCAGATAAAATTAACTAAATCTAAGTATCAGAGTGAATAAATGCTTTATCAACATCCTTTGTCGGATATGTCGGATAAAATTGACAAAATATAAGTATCAGAGTGATTGAATTCTATATCAAAATCCTTTTCTCGGATATATAGGATAAAATTGACAAAATCTAAGTGTCAGAGTGAATAAATGTTTTTATCAACATCTTTTG